>NW_006780759.1:510691-528357 GCF_000442215.2 Lipotes vexillifer | reverse complement strand
CCCTACACCACGCTGGTTCTCCGAGGGCTTCTGAGGTTACTAGCTTGTAACCCTGGGATTTCTAAGATCTTTTGGGCTACACGCCTGCCTGTTTACTGGGGAACTGTGACTCCCTCAGGTTACACCCTTTACTCGTGATGGTGCCCTGGGGCAACCGTCCGGGCACCAGTCTGCCCACGTTCTGTGGTTCCTATGTCTTTCAGGCCCTCAGCTTTCCCCATTGCTGAGGAATCGATATCACTTTGAGCCTCTTTCCCATCAGTGTGCTGATTTCCTGTGGGGGTGGAGGGAGAGGGGACATCTGGTCATCCGCCTACCTGCCACCCGTGGTTTTGGAGATCCCTATGCCCTCAAGCTTCTCTGCATGCTGGGAAAACGTGACTCCTATCAGCCAGTGCCCTGTCCTCATACTGGTGCCTCTGGAGAACCAGTGGTTGCAAGTGTGCTAGGATACCTTTAGCTCCTACAGTTACCAGCCTTCTCCCTTGCTGGAGAAATGGATGAACATTTTGGCCACCTGCCCTGCAGTGTGCTGGTGCTTGGGGGGTGGGGGTGGGGGGGGTGTATCTAGTTACTAGCTTTCCCTCCTGGGATTCCTTGGGCCACAGGCCTGCCTACGTGCAGGGGAACTGTGGTTCCTTTCGTCCTTATCCTCGCCTTGATCTCCCTGGAGAACCTTCTGACCACCAGCCTGCCCCTGTGCTGTCTTTCCAGTTGTCCTTCCAGCCATCAGCCTTCCCCGTCACTGGTAAGCTGAGATCACTTTCAGCTGCCTTACCTGCAGTGCACAGCTGTCCCGAGTGCCCATCTGGTCACTAGCCTGCCTGCCCTCTGGGTTTTCTGGGTTACTTTTGGTCACAAGCCTGCCTATGTGATTTAAAAAAAACAACAACTGTAGTTCATTCTGCCTGTAGTTGTTATCTTCATGCTGGTGCCTTTGGGGGAAATTTTCCTGTTATCAGCCTGTGGATCTGCTATGGGTCTGGCCTTCCCCTTTGCTGTGGAACCAGGAGCACTCTAGGTCACCTTCCCTGCATAGCGCTGATGCCCTGGGGGCCCATCTGGTCAGTAGCCTGCCTGCCTCCTGGGATTCCTGGGATCCTTAGGGACACAAGATTCCCTACATGCTGGGAAACTGTGGCTCCTTTTGTTTACATCATTTCCTCCTGATAGTGCCCTGGAGGAACCCTCTAAACACCTTCCTGCCCAGTGCTGTGGTTTTGGTGGTCCTCAGGCCACCTGTCTTCCTGCTTCCTGGGGAACCAAAGGTACTATGGGTCACTTTCCTTTAGCTACAGCGGTGCCCTGGTGACTTTTTGGTTTTCTTACCTGTTCTGTGCCATGTGCTGTGGTTCCTATGTTCCTTCTGGCCATTAGGGTTCCCCCTTGCTGGGGAATGAAGAACACTTTCAGTCATCTTTCCTGATGCCCTGGGGGAAGGTAAAATGGTGCAGCCACGGTTGAAAACAGTTTGGCAGCTCCTCAAAAAGTTAAGCATGAAGTTACCATATGACTCAGTAATTCTACTCCTAGGTATATACTCAAGAGAATTGAAAACATGTCCACACAAAAACTTGTACACAAATATTCACAGCAACGTTACTCACTATAGGCAAAAAATGCAAACAACCCAAATGAAAACTAATGAATGGATAAGCAAAACTAATGACTGAATATTATTCAGCCATCAAAAGGAATGAAATATCCATGCTACAGCATGGATAAACCTTGAAAACTTCATGCTAAGTGAAAGAAGCCAGGCACAAAAGGTCACGTATTGTATGATGCCTTTTATGCTACAGCAGAATAGGCAAATCTATACAGGCAGAAAGTGAAACAGTGGTTGCTAGGGGATGAGGCAAGGGAGCAATTTGGAGATACATAGTTTCTTTTAGAGGTGCTGAAAAGATTCTGGAATTAGATAGTGGTGATGGTTGCCAACACTGTAAATATCAAAAACCCCTACTCAGTCGTACTGTTTAAAAATGATTAAAATGGTGAATTTTATGCCACGAGGGTTTTTGTCTTAACTTTAGAACATAACTGACTAAATAAATATTTATTCCAAAGGCCCGGCTCAGAAATCCATTGTTTTAAATGGCTTTCTACGTGATTTTAATGGAGATGTTCTGTGGACTAGTGTTTGATCATCAGAGTGAAAAACCATGGATCCTAGGATAATTGCTTCAAACTTATTTTTCTAAAACTAAAAGTTGCTACTTACCAAGGGCAAACAAATCACCTTTTCAAAGATGTGGGTGAAACATAATGATTTGCACAAGGTCATTATGGAATTTCTTTTTAAGAGGATTTTAGAGGATTGAACTCCACACGGTGTCAGGGATCCCTGTGGAACTTTGTACAGTACAATCTACTGGTGCTCTCCCATTGACCACTTGGTAAAGCAATACTAGCTGAGTGCCCTTTGTGTACAGAACTAAAATCAGTCCCACTGTAGTTTCTTGCCTGATGAGAAACTAATGGAATAGAGCAGGAGAAAGCCAAAGGAAAAAGAGCAGAGTTAACAAATACCTTTGCAAATCCTCTTTCACAACCCTGGGCTTGGCCTGTGAGCAACAACTCTTCCAAAAATGCTCATTCTGAGAGACTACTTCAAAGTCACAGTTGTAATCAGATAATGAGATCATGCCACTGAAGTTCCCATGGTTTATGTCAACAAAAGAGATGCTATCCCTGCAACTTCAATTGCCAAAGGGACTGCATGTGGATTCTAAAACAACCCCCCCAAAAAATTCCTGAATTATCAGTATAAGAAAATGGACACACACTGGCTAAATCTAATATATATGGTTTAAGTAAAGTTACACCACAAAAATCATAATATTTTCCCCATTTTATTTCATTTTATAGGACAAAAAAATAAATGGTCCTCCAATTGCTTCATCTGCTGCCGTACTGTGTTTCAAGCCCCATTTTGTCGATCTCTTAATTTATTCAGGTAGTTATAAAATGCTTAATGTGTCCTCGGCTCTGGGTATATGAAGACAAAAACAAAACAAACCAAAAACTACAATTCCTGTTTCCAATAAACTGTTACCGAGAATAGGAAAGCATGGAAGGTGACAGTGAATTAAGAGATGGGATTGTGGGCTTGCCTGGTGGTGCAGTGGTTAAGAATCCGCCTGCCAATGCAGGGGACAAGGGTTCGAGCCCTGGCCCGGGAAGAGTCCACGTGCTGCAGAGCAACTAAGCCTGTGCGCCACAACTACTGAGCCTGCGCTCTAGAGCCCGCGAGCCACAACTACTGAAGCCCGTGCGCCTAGAGCTTGTGCTCCGCAGCAAGAGAAGCCACCGCAATGAGAAGCCCGTGCACCGCAACGAAGAGTAGCTCCTGCTCGTCACAACTAGAGAAAGCCTGCGTGCAGCAACGAAGACACAACGCACCCAAAATAAATAAATTAATTTAAAAAAGAGAGAGATGCGATTGTTTAGTTTTTCACTTTTAGGAAAATTTCTCAGTAACGTTGTTTTTATGAACCTTAGCTTTGAGGTAATACTTTTAACATGTGTATATTCTAAAGTGTAAAACAATTTCTTACCACTGCTTCCCACCCCACCCAGAATGTATGGACACTTCGATGTTGGGATTGCAGAGAGGAGTCTGTTACTGTCCTAAAAATGGATTTAATGTTTTTTTGTTTGGGCTTTAGAAACAGCAAGAAGATGGGCAGATTTTCAAAGATTTTTACCTGTTTCCCATTTTTTAATCTAAACCTTTTATTTCCCAGCCGTAGTTATGTTAATCACCAAAATTTTAAGGATTCCCACTTCTTAGGCCTATGGTAAGAAAAATGCTACAAAAAACCCCCTTGTCTTTTGCTGTTTAGTAAAGCCACCACACATTGTTTTCTTTTGGATTTCCCCCCACTGAAGACTAGTTGTACAGTAGCAGGAGGTTCTGTGCTTCTTTGCCGAGAATACCTAAACCCAATGGTGCACACATTAACTAACACCTTAAAGATACTAACACAGGGACTGTAGCAATATAATACAAGAATAACCCACTACAGTAAAGCAGGGCTTATCTCACGAATGCAGGAATGATAAAATATAAGGACATGCATTACTATAATTATGTTGATACTACAATAGCTGCAAGAAGGGATGTGCTAAAATTGAACATTTAAAGGTATTTTAAAAAAAGGAATGGAAGGCTTTTCCATTAATATATATAATTAACAGTCCTTATCCTGAACCTGTCATCATTATGGTCAATAGCAGATGTCTTAGACAAAGTCCCTGTAAACTCAGGAACAGTAATAACAAGCATCTATGTTCACTGTTTTTATATAGTAGCATTTTAGAAATTTTTATTAATGCAGTAAGTCATGTCAAAGAAATAGTAGTAAAAGAAAATAATACATAAAATTATTATTTTAAGGTGACTTGATTATATTCCTAGAAATCCAAGGCACTCAGCTAAAAATAACAATCTCTAGTATTAATGAAAGCTTAATCAAGGTAACAGTATCTGATAAAAGAAGTCAGTAGTACTCTGTACCTTTATAAAAAGAGAAACTAAAACATAATTTTAAGAAGGCCCATTCAACAGAAATATAATGGCCCTCAAAGCAGAAGAAATAAACGTTTATAAGATGTATAGAAGTTGACTAAATAAAACTGCAAAATTTTATTTGTACATTGAAAAGAGGACCTGAATAAATGGCAAATCATGACATGTTATCAGATGGAAATACTGAATATTTTCTCATTGTTCTCTCCAAGTTATGTTTTCGATGACCTGGAATTCAATTTTTAATCTTAAACGATTTTTTTCTGGGAGTTGACAATTTTATTCTACAGTTCCACTGTGAGAACAAATAGCTAACATTTGTAAATATACATTTGTAAATAGGAATCCTCACAAAGGGATGAAGAGCTCCAGAAATGCTAACTGCATGGGTAAATATAGAAGATTTTAAAATTTAAATCATAATTTAAATTTCTATGTAAATCTTTTCAAAAGATAATTAACTGTTTTTCATAGAATTGCCATGTAATCCAGCAACTCTACTTCTAGCTATACACCCAAAGGTATTGAAAGCAGGACATTTGTGCAACAATGTTCATAGCAGCATTATTCACAATAGCCAAAAGGTAGAAACAACCCAAATACCAATTGTTAGGTGAATGGGTAAACAACATATGGTATATACATACAATGGAATATTATTCAGCCTTAAAAAGGAAGAAAATTCTGGTACATGCTACAATGTGGATGAACCTTGAAAAGTGTATGGTAAGGTCAATGATGAAATAAGCCAGACACAAAAAGGACAAATGTTGTATGATTCCACTTATATGAGGAATCTAGAGTAGTCAAATTTATAGAGACAGAAAATAGAGTAGTGGTGACCAGGGCCTGAGGAGTGGGGCGAATGGGAAGTTATTGTTTAATGGGTACTGGGTTTCAGTTTGGGATGATAAAAAAATGTTCTGGACCTTAATAGTGGTGATTATTGCACAACAATATGAATGTACTTAATGCCACTGAACTGTACATTTAAAAATGGTTAAGACAGTAAGTTTGACAGTATACATATTTTCTACAATAAAAGAGTACTGTTTTTAAAATAACAATGTATTATGGAAACACACACACAGAACTGGAGGGGAGAAATGTAAGTATACTACGATAAGGTTTTTTATTCTACGTGTGAGGTTTTGCACAGTTACACGTCAGTGGTATACAGTTGAAAGTAAACAGATAAGTTAAAGCTCTATACTATAAACCCTAAAGTAATCACTCAGATAAGAGAACAGAGTTATAAGCTAATAATCTAACAAAGGAAAAAAAAACAGAATAAAAATATTCAATTAATCCAAAAGACAAGAGAAAATGAGGAAAAAGAGAACAAAGAATAGTTTGGAAAAATAGAAAACAAGCAGCAAGATAAAAGGCTTCAACCTAACTATATCAATAATTATATAAAAGTTCTAATTGTTCCAATTAAAAGTTAGAGATTGTTACAGTGGATAAAAATTCAAAAGTCTACAAGAAACATACTGTAAATATAAAGACAGAAGTAAGTTAACAGTAAAAGAATGGAAACGTATACCACGTCAACACTACTCAAAACTTGAGTGGCTATATTAATATCAAAGATTTCTGAGGAAATAATATTACCAAGGAAAAAGATGATTATTTCAGAATGAGAACAGGGTTAATTCATCAAGAGACCATTATTGTTCTAAACTTTTGCACACAGATGGCAAATAAGCACATGAAAGGACGCTCAACATTATTAATTATTAGGGAAATGCAAATTAAAGCTGCAATGAGATACCATTATGCACCCACTAAGAACGGCTACAATTAAAAAGACTGATCATACCACATGTGTGTGACTGTGCAGAACTGGAACTTTCATACAGCGCTGGTGGGAATATAATATGAGACAACGGCTTTGGAAAACAGTTTGGCAGTTTCTTAAAAAGTTAGACACACACTGACAGTATGATTCAGTCATCCCACTCATATATTTACCTGAAAAAAATGAAAGCATAATCCACACAAAGACTTGCACACAAATGATCATAACAGTTTTGTTTGTAATAGCCAAAAACATGAAATGAACCAAATGTCCGTCAATAGAAGAATGGATAAACAATCTAGGGTATATCCATCTAATGGAATGCTACTCAGCAATAAAATGAATGAACTATTGATACACACTACACCATGGATGAATCTCAAAATACATACGCTGAGTGAAATAAGCCAGAATGAAAGGGTACATTCTGTATGATGTCATTTATACAGAATTCTTAAAAATGTGATCAATCTATAGCGGCTAGTGGTTACCTGGGGTTGGTAGGAAGGGGCTATGAAAGGCAGGAGGGGAAAGAGGGAATAATATTTGCAGCAAATATGTTCTATATATGAGTGTGATATAACATTTTACGGAAAAGCCTGAACGAAGTTCTTGGCCAACCCAACACATCACACTAAATATGAATGAAAAGTTATGTATAAATAAACTTCTAATATAAATAAAGGAACAATATCTAACAAACATAAAATGGAAAGAAATTGAATTCTATTGATTATTTATCAAAATCTGTAGAGGATGCTTTCTAAGTATGGGAGAAACAGAAATAGTCACAAAGTAAAGGATGGACAAATAATTCTGTATATTCTGTACAAAAGAAAAAAGCCATCTGGGAAAAATATTTGCAGCAAAAATACCTGAGGGTGAACATCTCTAATCTATAAAGGGTGCAAACAAATGGATCAATCCTAAGATCAGCAAATAAACAGGAAAAACATGTGAACAGATAATTCACAAAAGGTAAAATTCAACAAAAAAAGTTCAATAAAAAAGAGGTAACATTTTCACTCAATTAGTAAAGCCTTAAAAATGAATGCTGGTAAGTATGTGTTAAATCTGATATCCTTCTATATTACTGCTGCTCTGAATATTAGCCTACATTTTATAGAATGTAACAGCTTTAATTTTTAAGAACTGTAAAACTACTCAAATCCTTTGATGTAGTAATTTTCCTTCTGGGACTTTAGCCTAAGGAAAGAATCCAAACTCTGGAACAGTCTTATGCATTAATATATTTTTCAAATAACAATGAAAATTAAAAACAGTCCAAATAGCTAAAATAGGAGACTTGCTAATTAAATTAGGGTATAACTGCTCAATGGGATATTTTATAGGCATGAAACAAAACATAGACACTATATAGCAATATGGAGAAGGCATATAATGCTAGGTTTAAAAGCATGATATTAAATTTTATGCACACTATGATTAAAATAATATAAATATTCGAATGCACCAAATGTGAATGATAAATATAAAACAGCAGTAGATTAGTGGGTGGTTTATTTTCCTTTTTTTTTTTTTGCGTTACACGGGCCTCTCACTGCTGTGGCCTCTCCCGTTGCGGAGCACAGGCTCCGGACGCGCAGGCCCAGCAGCCATGGCTCATGGGCCCAGCCGTTCTGTGGCATGTGGGATCTTCCAGGGCCGGGGCACGAACCCGTGTCCCCTGCATCGGCAGGCGGACTCCCAACCACTGCGCTACCAGGGAAGCCCTATTTTCCTGTTTTTTAACTTTGATGTTCTCATATTACTTTTACATTAAAAAATTTAAAAGAGTTCATGATAACTTGCTTTACAGTAAGTGGGATATAAATGCCAACATTCTTTGAAAAATGCTTATGGGTGAATAGCCATATAAACATTAGAGCTTTTGGTGTACAAGTTGAACAGTTGGGGGTTAATTTTCTGGCACTCATTTTCTTCCTGAGTACACTTATTTCTAAAGGCCCTCTAAATCTCAGATTTTAGGTTTCTCAGTGCTCCATCAATATTAATTAAGTTAAGCTTGGTTTCCACTGATTTTCTTTGTCTATTTGTGGACCACAAAATGCTAAACCAATCAGTTTATACAAACTGATCAATTCAATGAAAAAAGTCAAGGTGCTAATTATGCATTATATTGTCTCAAAGAAAGCTAAATGGATTTTGGTTCTTTAAGGCATTCTTTCACACTTTGGTTAAACCTTGAGGTGACGTATAGGCACCGATGAGGATCCGGCTATTCCTAAAAGGGTAAAAAAGAACTTTTTAGAGCTCTCTGGGCTACTCTGTATGGCAAACCACACTAATTTCTGATCTTATTATAACTCTGGATGGCCCAAATGGAAAGAATTATTAGATCTCTGCTAAGTGTACTTCTTATTAACCCTAAGAGTAGCTTTCTTTGACCATTCTTTCCAAAATAGCCAACCCCCTGCTCTAATGCCACATCCCACAATCTGATTTTTGTATAGCACTTATTGCTATCTGCAATTATTTTAACAACTTGTTCACTTTTAATCATCTTTAATCACATGATCTTATCTGTCTTACTGACTGCAGTATCCACTGGATCTAGAATACTGTATAGTAAACAGAAGGTGTTCAATTAATAACTGCTGAATGAATGAGTGAATGAATTTGACACCAGTAATGCTAAGGAATTAGCCATAACAGGACTGAAACCTATCATCCAGGACAAGATGAAGGTTAGGGAAGGCACCCAAATGCAGAGTTTGGACCAAATACTATAGCCCAATGGGATGAAACAACCCCAATCCTCATTGTGGAAAATGGTTGGCACCAGGGTATTCAACAAGATGGTCTTATACCCTGAGAAAACCATAATTCAAAAAGAGTCATGTACCAAAATGTTCATTGCAGCTCTATCTACAATAGCCTGGAGATGGAAACAACCTAAGTGTCCGTCATTGGATGAATGGATAAAGAAGATGTGGCACATATACACAATGGAATATTACTCAGCCATAAAAAGAAACGAAATTGAGCTATTTGTAATGAGGTGGATAGACCCAGAGTCTGTCATACAGAGTGAAGTTGGTCAGAAAGAGAAAGACAAATACCATATGCTAACACATATATATGGAATTCAAGAAAAAAAATTTCATGAAGAACCTAGGGGTAAGACAGGGATAAAGACACAGACCTACTAGAGAATGGACTTGAGGATATGGGGAGGGGGAAGGGTGAGCTGTGACAAAGCGCGAGAGAGGCATGGACATATATACACTACCAAACGTAAGGGAGATAGCTAGTGGTAAGCAGCCGCATAGCACAGGGAGATCAGCTCGACGCTTTGTGACCGCCTGGAGGGGTGGGATAGGGAGAGTGGGAGGGAGGGAGATGCAAGAGGGAAGAGATATGGGAACATATGTATAACTGATTCACTTTGTTATAAAGCAGAAACTAACACACCATTGTAAAGCAATTATACTCCAATAAAGATGTAAAAAAAAGAAAGATGATCTTGCACATGATGGGAAATCTATACTATTCTGTGATTTAGGAGTAGAGTAAGGAGGCAAGGCAGTTTCATCATCACAGTTCTTAGGCTCATTTTGGAACCTCTCAGAAATCACCAAATCTTAGAGGTAGGTGAGGGTTGGCAGCTATCCTACAACTTGGTAATAAAAGAAAGTCTTGGGACTTCCCTGGTGGCACAGTGGTTAAGAATCCACCTGCCAATGCAGGGGACACGGGTTCGAGCCCTGGTCCGGGAAGATCCCACATGCCACGGAGCAACTAAGCCTGTGTGCCACAACTACTGAGCCTGCGCTCTAGACCCTGTGAGCCACAACCACTGAACCCACGTGCCACAACTACTGAAGCCCACACACCTAGAGCCCATGCTCCGCAACAAGAGAAGCCCGCACACCACAACTAGAGAAAGCCCACATGCAGCAATGAAGACCCAACGCAGCCAAAAAAAACAAAGTCTCAGACCAAATCCTGCTACACACATAGACATTTATTAACAAGCAGGCAAGAAGAGCCATATAATCCCAAAGTAAAGAATCCTCGATTCTGTCCTTTCTGGTGGTCCATAAGTAACATGCATAAAATGTTCACCTGAGACAAATACAGTATTATTGTAGTGGTGGGGGTAACCACCCACTATAAAAAGATGATCAGGAATATTCCGGAACAACAACTGGGTTCTGGGTTTAGGGTTAAACATGTGCCAAAACTAATGATAAATGTTAAGGACTTGCTAGATTCTTATACCTTGCTTACTCAAAGATGGGTGGTGTCTTTAAAGTACTTTAGCCACCATCTTGAATACCACCAACTGTACCTATGACCACCCATTTCTAACATTTCTTAGCCAAATTAGCAAACTATAAATTTCACTAATGAAAATCCATTTCTACCATTGACTATGCTAATTAGCAAAACTTCTAGTATTGACGGAAGATAAATGTAGTGAAGATACTTGTAGTAGTAGCCATCCCTGGAATGGCTTTTCTTAGTCATTGTTACCTCACCATTCCTGGGATGTGGATTCTTGATTAGGATCACTGATTGCTCCTAAGGGTAGATTAAAAGTGACACATTTGTACCAAGCAGTCTACACTGAGGTATTTTAAAGAAAATTACAGATGTTGTAAATGGTATCTCTGTTCATAACCAAGAGGGCCTTAGCTAGGGAAGCTAGAGGTATAATGAGGAGGTATACTGGAGGAAATATTGAAAGATATGAAGCCACAAGGACCAAGTAGGGATTTAAGACAGGCAACAATCTCATGCCAGGGCAGAAAGCTGCTCAGGTAACTGAGTAATCCACAGAGATGGTACTAATATAAGTGGGTCCTACCTAGAAGAGGGAAAAAAGGCAGAGATGCGACATTTAATCAGGAGCAACATGGATAAGCAGAACTTCTCTCCTGGGGCACAAAGTCTTTAATCTTGGCACTGGTGAGCCTGAAGAGTCCTGAAAGTCAGCAATTATGTGAAATTGTGTTTTAATAAGTCTCACAGCTCTATGAGGGAAACGAAGAGAAATGATAAGTGTCTCAGTTCCTTGAGCTTATATGTACATAGGAATATACTCTTATCTGGAGTCCAGGTTACAAAACACATTTCATTGTAACTTTTTTTATTTGTAATCTACTATATTTATGAATTTAAAAACATCCTGAGATGTGTCCACAGGATGTCAAGGATTTCATAGCATATAAAATGTTAAGAATCTGTGTGTATATGTTGGAAGACCTCCATGAGAACTCAGAAGTTGAGTGAAGATAAACCTAGGAGTAGGTTAGGGGTGGTTATCAGAAGATCCATGAACCTGCAACAGGTGGAGACTAAGCGGATGCTGGCGTACAAGGCAGGAGCCAGTCCCACCATTTATATCCAAATGAAATCAAGGAACATTTAATCATAAGGGGAAAAGCTGCCACAAGAGGCTAATATAAAAGAGGTATATAAAAGAGGTTGGACTGAATGAATATGAACCTCATCTAACAAAGCAGCTCATCTTCTGCTTTTAGTGTCCACATCCCAAAACTGTGTCTTTCAAGCCAACCCCTAGACACAAATTCCAGGGCAAGCAGTTTATTTAGGCTGTGATCTCAGGAGACGCAGTAGAGGAGTGGGGAAGTGAAACAAAGAATGGAATCCAGGCAATAAAATGTTGTGTCATTATTACTGTGGGCAACTGGAACTTGATCTCACTGGGGGACCCTGGGACCCAGAGTATAACAACACCTCAGAGATAATGCCACCTGAGGGACAAGGGCACTGAGATGTTTATGCACCAACTTCAGTCAGTCACTGGTCAAAGGCTGTTCTTACAGGGAGGCTTTTATGTCTTGGCATTTCTGGCCTCGTGTTTATATGGTAGAGTAGAAGTGCTGAGGAGGTGAAGTCCAGAGAAAGCCCAAGGGCAAAGGCAGGCAGATGCTAGCAGTTGGCAGGGCACTGAAATGTGAAGGGCTGAGGGAATATGGGTGTGGTGGTGGGGAGGACATCTACCATACTTGGTAAGTAACAGTTGCAATGAACTTTATATAATGGAACGTCAGAAGTCAGATGAAGGGGAAATTCAGACCACTGCTGTGGCCTTCCTCCTCTGTGGTGAAGAGAAAGAAGAGGTAGAGAGTCCAAAATTTCTTCTCCAAAATGATTTTTATAGTTCCTGGAGTCTGAGCAGCAGATCCTTGGCTGTAACCAGAAGTAAACATTGAGGCTGTACCCAAAGACTGCAGTGCTATTTGTCTTCATTACCAGTGGGGGTAGAGTGTGAGTGGAATTAACTGAAGGTTGAACATATAAAGCACTTAGAGGGCCGCTTCTTACCAGGCAGAGGAGGGAGAGTCTTCTGTTCAGCTCAAAGCTCACACTGTTCTCCATCCTCTTGGATGACTCAGGAGAATGGATCTTTTCAAAGGCATTAAAGGGACCTGTGGAAAGAAAAATGGTTTTAAAAGCATGATGAAATTTAAAGAAAAACAAAATAAAACTCCTGGCATCTGTGCCCTGAAACATCATCCAACTCCTATGACAAGTGCGTCAAGCACAGCCTTTCACTTGGGAGTGCTTGTGGTCCTGGCATTCTTCCCTCCTTGAAACTAGAGAGAACCATCCCTATGCTCAGGTCACTGAATAATAAAGTTTATGTTGCTACTACTGACATTGATTTTGCCCTGACCACAAAATGTGAGAAAGAGCTGGATTTCTGTGAGAAGCCACCAAGACTTGAATTTTAGAAGGTGATTTTTTTTTTTTAACGATACATTATTATTATCACCCAAACTGCTCTTTTCTGGACAAGTGTATGAAGCCTAGGAAACATTTTAAAGCTGTAATCATAGGGGGCTAGTCTGTGCTAAATGCAATATCATAAGCCTCTTGCTGTATCTGGGCCTCCAAAGTTCTAATCAGGTCAGAAGAGAAGGAATTAGCCCTTTATAATCTGAAAAGTGGGTTTTGAAGATGATTTTTGCCCTTTAAAAAGAATTTTTTTTTTTTGTCTTCAAGACTATCCAGAAAAGTCTTTAGAACATATATGGGCTCAGAAGCAAGGTTTCTTGTGACTGTATGTGTCTAAGTGTTTCTGTTGACCCTTTCCGGTCAAGGATCACTAAAGAGAAGAACATCTTAACCAGAAATGGCAGTGATGATTCACAAGTACAAATGGAGGGTTTTTTTCTAAGTAATTGAAAGTATTTTTTTACAGTCATCACTGAAACGCTTCTCTCAGTTCTAGAGGTCAGAGTTTACCTGCTATTATTCCCCAGGAAAGTACCTCGTATTTTTAGTAGGCTCTTTGGTTTGAAATGATAATAAGACGACCTGTCATTTTAAAGAATAAAAGTCTCTGATGATTTATTGGGGATTAGGTAGGCTTCATTTATCTGGGTGGTGATGCTGAAATGGGGAAAGAATATGAGATATATTTCATCCCAAATGGCCTCTGATAATGTTCAACAGAGTGTCCATCTGTCTTTCTGGTGGTCCAACTACGGATTTCACAATGTTTTTATTTTTAAATTTTTGTTGTGGCTTTGATTTGGGTCAGCTTCTAAGTACATGCACACATGGATTTGACTCAATTGAGGTGGCTCAACCTGGCCTTGGAGAAGTCACTTGGTAACAGAAAAAGTTTGCTTAGCTGTAAAATGATGGCTTCTCTGAGGTCCTTTCCTCAATTACAGCCAGTGTTCTGTTTATACTATTTACCTCTGCACCTATCTCCTGGTGAATAAGCTAGTCAGAGTGGAGAGGGAGGCCCTGAAAAGGTGGAAGAAGGGAAAATAGAAGTGAGGAATATTTTACTGCTTTCTTCTGGAAAGAGTTATTTTCATTTTTCGCTCAATTCTGATTTACAGTAAAAAAAAAAAAAAGAAAAGAAAAGAAGCGTCTAATCTACTTCATTATTTCTTTTACGAAGCCTATACGAACATTGTTTCTCAGGCTCATAAAGGAAAAAGAAGAAGCGTATCTATTGCTATATCTCATTTTCCTCAACAGCTGAAACATTTTCTCTAGGATTCCAGACCAGCATACAAATGTGAAGTTGAGAGGAAGATGTATTTGGAATGGGATACCAGCAACTTTACTACAGGACTAGACCTGCAGGGACGTGCATCTCCTTTCCCTTATTTCCTCAAAAAGTAGAGTGTTGGACGTTGAAGACAGATTTTCAGTATACACTAGCAGTGTGGTAATGATTAAGCTGACTGGGCCAATAAATATTTCTTCTAATAGACTAGGAGGGTACTTTTGGTTTCAGGACAACCAGTTAAATGGTTTTCTTTTTTATTACCTCTATGCAAGAAGGGTCTATGCAACAACTCTTCAGTTAGTTGCACGTAAGCACACATGCCCCTTTAACATGGATTTCTTACTTATAAGTAAAATTTGGGTAGGTATAAGCCTACAGATGGTTTTGAAAAAGTTATATAATTGCAATTTGGCACAGTTGAGAGTTGCTCACTACTTGAACGACAGAAAGACTATTAGTCATCTTTTATCATATTTTCAGAACTCACAGAGAAATGTAATTTTAAATATTGGGCCCTTAAGGAAGACCCAGTTTTTCAGTAGTAAAACTCAACACAGTTGAAAATAGAACCCCATTAAGGTTTTAAACTGTCAGTCTTGATGCTTTTTAATTTGAATTGTTTTTCTTTCGGTTTATAATATGCAAACAATGTTATCATTAATATTCACTCAATCTGAGGCCTTCAGTGTAGCCAGATGCTAGCAGAGCAGCATCTCTGTGGAACCAAATACTCTCTGCATTAAGAAAACTGTCCATAATGAGTCTAGCTAAATTGCAGATAAAATGTAACCCCATCTCACATGGACTTAGCATTTACAGGAAAATTCATTAAATTAGCTCCAGAAAGAAAGGCAAAAGGGCACATTTATCTACATTGATGGAAATCATAGATATTTTTTTTTAATGGAGACTCTAAGAGCCAGGGATGGATGGGATCCCAGTTTCTAAATGTCTATACATTGGAGACAGGATTGATAGTCTTAATATCTGTGCTTTATGTATTTAAAACATCCCAAGTTTCTGGTGCTAAAAGATTTATATATCATTTTATATTTATAACTCATTTCTATTCATTGCTCTTCAGGACAGATGCATGCAGGTTGTTCTGGTACTGGCCCCAGGTTTCAGAGAAGATGACAGCTGCCACTGAGAGATTATGTGATGGGATAGAAGCTTGCAAGTGGCAGCAGTAGGATTTTAACGGAGTTTTTCATGTCTCTTAGAATATGTGGTCAAAAGTGAAAGAGAAACTTTGGAGGTTCAGAAGATTTTGCTCAGATTAGATAAATTCCCCCAAACCTCGGTAGCTATAACTTTACCCAGTATTGCTAGATCCTTAGAAGTCTACACTTGCCCTCAGAGCCCCCTTGGGGCTATGTGCTGTGGCTACTAAATTAGGGGAGTAGGTAGAGGAAATGGTTGCTGTTGATCAGCCCTGAACCTTCTCTCTATGTCATCATTCCCTGACACCCTATATTTAAAGATGGAGAGAAGAGGCCAACATAATAATATAATGTTAAGAGTTACCTATCAGGAAACAAAATGTAACTGTGATTTTCACCCACTCTCAAGTAAGAGGAAACAAGTGGGTGCTCCATTACATTGATTATCTTAAGACTCATTATGTTGGAAATTTCACAGAAAAGGAAAGTTAACCATCACCATTTCTTACTGTAAGAATGGCTTTGCTCCCATATATGTGCTTTGGGAGCAACACACCATGAAATTGTCTTGGCACTGTTTCTAAAAATATTTTTTTCTGAGAATACTGTTCTGTGAAGTTAAAAAATTTAATTGTGGTAAAATACACATGACATAAAATTACTATCTTAGCCATTTTAAGCGTACAGTTCAGTAGTATCAAGTAAATTCACATTGTTGTGCAGCCAATCTGCAGAACTCTTCATCTTGTAAAACTGAAACTCTATATCCATTAAACTACAACTGCCCATTCCTCTCTCCTCTCAGGCTCTGACAACCACCATTCTACTTTTTGTATCTATGAATTTGACTACTCTAGATACTTCATGTAGGTGGAATCATACAGTATTTGTTTTTTGTGACTGGCTTATTTCACTTAGCATAATGTCATCAAGGTTCATTCATGTTGTAACATATGTCAGAATTGCCTTCCTTTTTAAGGCTGAATAATAATCCATTGTATGTTTATAACACTTTTTTTTTTTTTATCTATTCATCCACAGATGGACAGGTGGGTTGCTTCTACTTTTTGGCTATTGTGAATAATACTGCTATGAAAAGGGTTATACAAATATCTCTTTGAGACTCTGCTTTCAATTATTTTGGATATATACTCAGAAGTGGAATTGCTGGATCATAGGGTAATTCTATTTTTAATTTTTTGAGAAACTGCACATCTGTTTTCCATAATGGCTGTACCATTTTACATTCCTACCAGTGGTGCATAAAGGTTCCAATTTCTCTACATCCTCATCGATATTTGTTACTTACTGCTTTTTTTAATAGTAGCCAGCCTAATGGGTGTGAGGTGGTATTTCATTGTGGTTTTGATTTGAATTTAACTAATGATTAGTGATACTGAGCATCTTTTTATATGCTTGTTGTTGTTTTTTATATCTTCTTTGGAGAAATGTCTATTCTAGTCCTTCGACTATTTTTAAATCGGCGTTTCTGTTGTTGTTGTTTTTGTTAAGTTGAGATCTGTGAAGTTTTGTGGTAAAAGGACCTCATGGTCAAAGAGTATGGGAAACGCTGATTGTTTTATCACCTTCTTAAAGACTGCAGTATACCTGCATCACGTTAAAGGCTCTGAGAATTACTGTGGTAAAGAAAGTTGCTAACTCTGTGTAACACGGTATTTTCCATACATAACTACGGTGGAATCATTTTACACTGAACATTTATTCCCATCTTGAGCCAGTGGGGAGCCACTGAATGCAATTTGTGAAAAGCTCTTCTAAGGGTTTAAAACAATAGTTCATGAAGAAACCTTTCCATTTGAGAAGTAATAACTGTTATAGCAGGCTTCAGCATGCCGTGTCTCCCACCCAGACAAGCTTTTCTCTTTCATCACCTTGCAGATCTTTATTGAGTACTGACTCAGTGCTGGAGATATGGAAAAAATAAGTTTTAGCCACTTACTTCAAGAATCTCGATGGGGAGGTAAATAAATACAGTAGAATTTGGTAAAGATGCTGTGATAATGGTAAGACACATTATCTTAGGTTTTTTGGTCACAAGTAACAGAAAGCAAGTCAAACTAGCTTTAGCAAAAGAGAGGGGTGTGCTACAAGGATACAGAGGGGTCTTGTGAACTCAAGGGC
>NW_006780759.1:503528-510681 GCF_000442215.2 Lipotes vexillifer | reverse complement strand
TGTGGAACTTCAGGGGCAGAAATGCAGCCAGTTTAAGGAAATGTCTGGAAAGCAGCTAGGACTCTCTACTTGTCCTTTCTCCTCTCTGAGGGTCTGTATAAATTTTCTACTATGCACAATATTCTTTTTATACGACTGCCATAAAGCCTTTTACTTAACATATTAGAGTTGTATGCGCTTGCAGAGAATATTTTGGTTTTTTTTTTTTAAGTTCCAATTCTAAATTCCAAGGAAAGAGAATAACTAACTCAGTGTGTATCAAGTATCTATACATGGTTCAGTCAACTGTGGCCAGGGGGATGGAGTCACTTATCAAAACATGACTGCTATGGACCTAACATCCTCTCTTACTTCATCTCCTGTCACTTCTGACATCCAGTCCCTGCTCTGCTGATGCCATGATTGTCTATTGAGAAAACCAAATATAATTAACATAAAAATTTTAATACTGATAAGGTAATACTGAATAAATATTCAAAGCCTTACCTACATACCAGCAATAAATAATTCAAAGTGTAATGGAAAATTACAACCCATTTAAATAATAAAAATACAATTTAAATAAACATTATTCTTAACAAGAATATGCAAGACTAAAAATTTTTTAATTTAAATGACAAGCCATTGATCTTGGCCAAAATACCTAAATTGGGTTTTCCAGAAGTTGAATTTTGAAACTCAGTTACTGCCATCCTTCATGCCTCTCTCTTTTATACCAACTTGGACAAAAAGTGAGAGTAGTCGTTGACGTGAACCACCTAGCTTCAAGGAGACAGACAGTGGATATTCATTTGCTGACTTAGGCTGTCACCTGCCTTTATATATGTTAGCAACTTGAACTAATTGTTGAGGTAATGAATAAGTAAGAGAGGATTTAGGCAATTTCAGGAAAGATAGATTAGCTCCCAGAAGCCAGAGAACGATAAATCAAAGTGGAATCCAGGTCTAAGAAGTTTGCAGAGAGCAAATTCATCACATACATAAAATATTTTAGTTAAATACTACTCACCTGAGGTTCGGTCTTTTCCTGATTTGCAATTTGAGAGGAAATTTGTAGATACAGAGAGGGAAATGTTTGGGAATACCGTTTTACATATTTCACAGGGAAGCATCTTCATCTTATGGTTTTTAAGAAAATTTATTCTATGAATGATTTCCCCCAAATATTATATTTTTACTATAGACATTAGACTGTTTTAACTTAGGTAACAAAAAGGCTAAATTTGTTATCCCATTCTTTAAACCTGCTATATTACTCTGGTCTACTAAAATTTATGCTTTTTATTCACATAACTCTTCCTCTTCAAATAGTTTAAATTCATGAGGCTAGACAGCACTGCTTTTCTCTTATCCTGTGAAGCTTTTAACTCTAACACTGTGAAGGCCTCTTATTTTTTAAACATGCTAATTTCTTGAGGAATACAGTTTCTCTAATCCGAGGTGCTCTAGGTTTTATTACATTTCTTACTGCAGGCATTGGAAAATTATCATTTTTAAATGGCAATTAAATGGAAGTATCACATTGTTTGCCATGTATTATTTAGACTCAAATATTATTCTTTGGCCAAGTAGAGAAAAAAAGTAATTTCAAGAGCAAACTAAGTGACTTTTTCCCCTTTTCATCTGAACTTGGGTATACATAGTAACTCCAATGATTAAGGTTGTAACAGCAGAAGTGCATAGGTTATTAAAACTCTCCTAATTGACAGTTTTAAGAGAGAAACATATGATTGGCATCATCAAATCTCTTGAAGACATTTTAACATGCAGACAGATTCATTCACTTATTGAATTCAACAACTTATATTGTCAACTGATTTCCAGCACTGAGGATTTTCCATCTATTCTTTAAAACAGGGGTGAGCAAACTATGGCCTGCAGGACAAATCCATCCAATTTCTTGTTTTTTTGTAAATAAAATTTTAGTGGAATACCACTGACACCACCAAACTCATTCATTTACATTTTGTCTCTGGTTGCTTTGATGCTGCAACAACAGAGGTGATTAGTTACAAAAGAGACCATATTGACTGCAAAGCTGAAAACATTTAATATACGGCCCCTTAGAGAAAAACGTTGCAGAGAATTCCAGTTCTAGGCCCAAAATATAAAGATCTTGGAAGGTGTCATTCCTGTCCTTATAACTCCTGTCCTTTCAGCTGAGCAAACTGAAAGTTGATTACTTTTTAAGGACTCATCAGAGAACTAAGGCCACACAGCAAACTGCCATTCCAAAATCTGGGGGGGGACAGGTGAATGCAGAGTTACTGTCAAGATTTGTTTACCTGGATCAGAAGCCACTGGGTCATTGCTAGTAGGAACACTCAAATGGTAATCTTCACTAATTGCCAGAGCTTAAGTATGGGCTAGCATGAGCACAGGAAAATCCTGGAGTCTTTGGGCACACCCACACTTTCATAGAAATTACCTCCAAAAACATCACCAGTGTGAAATGCTGAGAAAAATGCCCTCAAGGCTCTGGCAGGGGGAGGAGAAGTGTAACCATTTTGAAATATGCCCAGAGTGTTCTCTATAACAAAGGTCTTGTCCCACAAGGGGGACAGACATTCTCTCATTCCAGCTACCTTTAGCCTTCCTGTCTCACCCAAGGAGGGAAAACTAAGGAACGCTCATGAAGGTCACAACCTAGGGACACAGGTCCAATAAAAGACTGAGATTTAATCATAAGGTAATAGCATGCTTGCCCTCCCCTACCCCTTATCACTACATCGAACAGGAATCCAGTAAACCAGCAGTGAATCAAGCCGAATGAGCTACAAGACAGACTCTCTCTGAGAAGGAGTATTTAGGGAAGGTTAAAGTCTATAGGTGAAAAAAGACAAGGACACAAGAGGAATTTGAATCCTCTGGCCTCTAGTGCTGCAGCAAACATTAAACACAGCCCAACTCCTAACGAGATTAACATAAAACATCACACTAAAGGCCTATTTCCCTCAGCTTCTATTACTTGATAAATCATGTCCAGCTTTCAACAAAAATTAAAAATGCATTCTAAAAGGCAAAAAAATAAAGTTCTGAAGAGACTACACAAATATCAGAACCACATTCAGAAATGACAGAAATGTTGGAATTATCAGACAGGGAATTTAAAATAATTAGGATTAATATCTTAAAGGTTCTAATGAAAAAAGTAGATAACATGCAGGAATATGGGTAATGTAAGCAGAGAGAGAGAAATTCTTAGAAAGAATTTAAAAAATACTAGAAAAATTTTAAAAGCACTGAAATGGAAATGGATGTCTTTGACAAAGCTGAGGAGAGAATCAGTGAGCTTCAAAACAGGTCCATAGAAACCTCCCTAATGGAAACGGAATATTGAAGAACTGTGGGACAACTTCAAAAAGTGTAACATACTTGTAATAAGAAAACCAAAAGGAGAAGAGAGAACAGAGCAGAAGAAATATTTGAAGTAAGAATACCAAGAATTATCAAAAATTAATGACAGAAACCAAACCACAGATCCAGGAAGCTCAGAGAACATCAAGCAGATGAACACCAAAAATGCCATACCTATTTATATTTAAACTGCAGAAACCAAAGACAAAGAAAATCTGAAAGAAACCAGAGGGGGGAAAAACATTTTATCTATAGAGGAACAAAGATAAGAATTACAGTATACATCTTGTCAGAAATGATGCAAGCAAGAAGAGAGAGAATGAAATATTTCAAGGGCTGAAAGAACAAAACGCCAGCCCAGGATTCTACATCCAGCAAAGTTATCCTTCAAAAGCGAAAGAGAACTACTTTCTCATACAAACAATAACTGAGAGAATTCATTTCCAGCAGACCTACCTTGCAAGAAATATTTTAAAAAGTTCTTCAGGGAGACGTGAGATGATATAGATTAGAAACTTTAATCAAAATAAGGAAAGGAAGAGTGTCAAAGAAGGAATAAATGAAGGAAAATAAAATAGTTTAATTTTTAATTCTTTATTGAACTAAAATATGACTCTTGGTATAAAGTACTACTAGTAACAATGGATAGGTGAACTGAATGACAGCAATATCATAAGGGATGATGTGAGGGAGGAATTGGGAATACTCAGTTATAGTGCACCTACACTACAACTGAAGCCTTATAGTGTTATTTGAAGGTGGATTTATACTAGTTAAAAATATGTATTGCAAATGCTAGAAAAAACTGCTAAAATTTATAGAAGCAAGCATAATTGATATGTTAAGACTGGAGATAAAATGGAATCATATGAAATAATCAATTTAAACCAGAGAAGGCAGAAAAAAAAGAGGAGGAAAAAAAAGAAACAAAAATAAATAAATCAATAAAAAGCAATTACATGATAGATTTTAACCAGCTATATCAATAATCACTTTAAATGTGAATGGTAAAGTGAGAGAGTGGCATGGACATATATACACTACCAAACGTAAAATAGATAGCTAGTGGGAAGCAGCCGCATAGCACAGGGAGATCAGCTCGGTGCTTTGCGATATCTTAAAGGTTCTAATGAAAAAAGTAGATAACATGCAGGAATATGGGTAATGTAAGCAGAGAGAGAGAAATTCTTAGAAAGAATTTAAAAAATACTAGAAAAATTTTAAAAGCACTGAAATGGAAATGGATGTCTTTGACAAAGCTGAGGAGAGAATCAGTGAGCTTCAAAACAGGTCCATAGAAACCTCCCTAATGGAAACGGAATATTGAAGAACTGTGGGACAACTTCAAAAAGTGTAACATACTTGTAATAAGAAAACCAAAAGGAGAAGAGAGAACAGAGCAGAAGAAATATTTGAAGTAAGAATACCAAGAATTATCAAAAATTAATGACAGAAACCAAACCACAGATCCAGGAAGCTCAGAGAACATCAAGCAGATGAACACCAAAAATGCCATACCTATTTATATTTAAACTGCAGAAACCAAAGACAAAGAAAATCTGAAAGAAACCAGAGGGGGGAAAAACATTTTATCTATAGAGGAACAAAGATAAGAATTACAGTATACATCTTGTCAGAAATGATGCAAGCAAGAAGAGAGAGAATGAAATATTTCAAGGGCTGAAAGAACAAAACGCCAGCCCAGGATTCTACATCCAGCAAAGTTATCCTTCAAAAGCGAAAGAGAACTACTTTCTCATACAAACAATAACTGAGAGAATTCATTTCCAGCAGACCTACCTTGCAAGAAATATTTTAAAAAGTTCTTCAGGGAGACGTGAGATGATATAGATTAGAAACTTTAATCAAAATAAGGAAAGGAAGAGTGTCAAAGAAGGAATAAATGAAGGAAAATAAAATAGTTTAATTTTTAATTCTTTATTGAACTAAAATATGACTCTTGGTATAAAGTACTACTAGTAACAATGGATAGGTGAACTGAATGACAGCAATATCATAAGGGATGATGTGAGGGAGGAATTGGGAATACTCAGTTATAGTGCACCTACACTACAACTGAAGCCTTATAGTGTTATTTGAAGGTGGATTTATACTAGTTAAAAATATGTATTGCAAATGCTAGAAAAAACTGCTAAAATTTATAGAAGCAAGCATAATTGATATGTTAAGACTGGAGATAAAATGGAATCATATGAAATAATCAATTTAAACCAGAGAAGGCAGAAAAAAAAGAGGAGGAAAAAAAAGAAACAAAAATAAATAAATCAATAAAAAGCAATTACATGATAGATTTTAACCAGCTATATCAATAATCACTTTAAATGTGAATGGTAAAGTGAGAGAGTGGCATGGACATATATACACTACCAAACGTAAAATAGATAGCTAGTGGGAAGCAGCCGCATAGCACAGGGAGATCAGCTCGGTGCTTTGCGACCACCTAGAGGGCTGGGATAGGGAGGGTGGGAGGGAGGGAGATGCAAGAGGGAAGAGATATGGGAACATATGTATATGTATAACTGAATGACTTTGTTATAAAGCAGAAACTAACACACCATTGTAAAACAATTATACTGCAATAAAGATGTTAAAAAATGTGAATGGTATAAATACAACCAATTAAAAGACAGAGATTTTCAGAGTGGACTACAAAAAAAGACTCAACACTATGCTGTCTATAAGAGACCCACTTTAAAAATAAAGACTCAGATAAGTTAAAAGTAAAGGGATGGACAAAGATGTACTATAAGAACACTAATAGGAAAAGATGGGAGTAGCTACATTATTTTTAGATAAAGCAGACTTCAGAATAAGAAAATTATCAAGGCTAAAGAAGGACACTACCTAACGATAAGGGAATAAGTTCTCTAAGAAGAGAATAATGTCTGTTCACCTAACAAGAGAGGGTCAAATATATGAGGCAAAAACTGGCAGAACTGAAAGAAGAAACAGAAATCCAATACTGTAGCTGGAGACTTAGACATCTGCCCACATCAGTAATTGATAGCTCAAGCAGTCAGAAAATAGGTAAGGAGAGGTTGATCAACTTGATCTAACTGACATTTATGAAATACTTCCAACAACAGCAGAAAACACATTCTTCTCAAGCTCACATGGAACTCCACAAACAGAACAGATTTGGGGCCATAAAACACATATTAACAAATTTAAAAGAATTGATATCATACTCTGAGTTATATTACTCAGACTACAATGGAATTGAATTAGAAATCAATAACAAAAAGATAGCTGGAAAATCCCCCAATATTAGGAAATTAAACAACATACTTCTCAACACCACAAAGGTCAAAGAAGACTCAAGAGAAAAGAAAAACTATTTTGAACTAAATGAAAATAAAAATACAACTTATCAAAATTTGTGGGATATAGCAAAAGCAATAGTTAAAGGGAAATTTATAGCACTAAAAACACATATTAGAAAAGAAGAAACTGCTAAAATCAATAACCTAAGTAAGCATCTACTTTAGGAAATTGAGAAAGAAGAAAATTAACCCTAAAGCAAGAAGAAAAGAAATAATATAGATTAGAGCAGAATCAGTGAAATTAAAGACAGGAAAACAGGGCTTTCCTGGTGGCGCAGTGGTTGAGAGTCCGCCTGCTGATGCAGGGGACGCGGGTTTGTGCCCCGGTCCGGGAAGATTCCACATGCCGTGGAGCGGCTGGGCCTGTGAGCCATGGCCGCTGAGCCTGCACGTCTGGAGCCTGTGCTCCACAATGGGAGAGGCCACAACAGTGAGAGACCCGCATACCGCAA
>NW_006780759.1:447036-503518 GCF_000442215.2 Lipotes vexillifer | reverse complement strand
AAAAAAAAAAAAAAAAAAAAAAAAAAAAAAAAAAAGACAGGAAAACAATAGACAAGATGAATGAACCAAAAGTTGGTTCTTTGAAGAGATGAAAAATATTGATAAATCTCTCCAGGCTAACCAAGAAAAAAATGAGAAGGCAATAAATTATCAATACTAGATATGAAAAGGGAAACATCACTACTAATACAATAGACATTAAAGGGATAATAAAGGAATACTATAAACAATTCAGTGCCCCCACCCCCAATTTTGTAACTTAGATGAAATAAATAAATCCCTCGAAATACACAAACTACCAAATTTTACATGGAGAAACTGATTATCCACATAGGCATATATATTTTAAAGAAATTGAATCCATAATTAATATCCTTCCAAAAAAAAAAGCACCAGGCCCAGATGGTTTCACTTGTGAATTCTACCAAATATTTAAGGATGAAATGATACCAATTCTCCATAATCTCTTCCAAAAAATAGAGGCAGAGGAAATGCTTCCGAACTCATTCTATGAGGCCAGCATTATTCTAATATCAAAACCAGATAAACACATTATAAGAAAGGAAAACTACAGACTATTATCTCTCATGAAAGTAGATACAAAATTCCTCAAAATAATATTGCACTATGTATAAAAGTATTTTAACACCATGACGATTTACTGTAGTTGTGTAAATGTAGTTATATATTAAAAAATCAATCAATTCAATAATACACCACATTAAGAAACTAAATAAGAAAAATAATATTATTATATAAATTGATAGAGAAAAAAACTGGATAAAATTCAATACCCATTCACGATAAAAATTCTCAGCAAACTTGAAATATAAGGGAACTTCCTAAACTTGATAAAGAACAACTAAAAAATACCTATAGCTAATATCATACTTAATGATGATAAACTGGACATTCTTCCCCTAAGATTGGGAACAAAGCAAGGATGTCCTATCTTATTTCTGCTATTTAACATCACAATGGAAGGCCTAATCAGTGCAAAAAGACAAGAAAATCAAGTAACTGCTACATGTATTTAGAAGGAATAGGAAATAAAACTGTTTACAGATTACATGATGATTGTCTGTGTAGAAAATTCCAAGGAATAAAAAAACCAAAGAAACTCCTAGATCTAAAAGTGAGTATTGAAATTCAAAACTAGAGGAGGAACCAAGATGGCAGAGTAGAAGGACGTGCTGTAAAAATAAAATACAGTGTGTGTGTGTGTGTGTGTGTGTGTGTGTGTGTGTGTGTGTATAAATAAATAAATAAATAAAATTCAAAACTAAAAAAATAAATAAAAGTGAGTATTTATTTTAGAGATTAATCCCTTGTTGGTTGCTTTGTTTGCAAATATTTTCTCCCATTCTGAGGGCTGTCTTTTTGTTTGGTTTATGATTTCCTTTGCTGTGCAAAAGCTTTTAAGTTTCATTAGGTCCCATTTGTTTATTTTTGTTTTTATTTTCATTACTCTAGAAGGTGGATCAAAAAAGATCTTGCTGTGATTTATGTCAAAGAGTGTTCTGGGGCTTCCCTGGTGGCGCAGTGGTTGAGAGTCCGCCTGCCGATGCAGGGGACACAGGTTCGTGCCCCGGTCCAGGAAGATCCCGCATGCCGCGGAGCGGCTGGGCCCGTGAGCCGTGGCCGCTGAGGCTGCGTGTCCGGAGCCTGTGCTCCGCAACGGGAGAGGCCACAGCAGTGAGAGGCCCCCGGACCGCAAAAAAAAAAAAAAAGAGTGTTCTGCCTATGCTTTCCTCTAAGACTTTTATAGTGTCTGGCCTTACATTTAATTCATTTTGAGGTTATTTTTGGGAATGGTGTTAGGGAGTGTTCTAATTTCATTCTTTTATATGTAGCTGTCCAGTTTTCCCAGCACCACTTAATGAAGAGGCTGTCTTTGCTCCACTGTATATTCTTCCCTCCTTTGTCATAGATCAGGTGATCATAGGTGCATGGGTTTATCTCTGGGCTTTCTGTCCTGTTACATTGATCTATATATCTGTTTTTATGCCAGTACCATACTGTTTTGACTACTGTAGCTTTGTAGCATAGTCTGAAGTCAGGGAGCCTGATTCTTCCAGCTCTGTTTTTCTTTCTCAAGACTGTTCTGGGAGAGAGAAGCCAAGATGGCGGTGGAGTAGGAAGATGTGGAGTTCAGCTCTCTCCACAAATGCATCAAGAATACATCTATAGATGGAATAATTCTCAACGAACACTAGCTGAACACCAGAAGAAGACCTTGGACACTGAAAGGACAAGAAACATCCCCACATAACCAGACAGGATGAAAGAAAGAAGGGAAAAAGAAGAGGAGAGCAAGCGGGATGGAATCTGCGCACCTGAGTGGGAGCTGAAGCAAAGGAGAGGTTCCCACATCTGGGGAAGACCCCTCACCAACAGGGAAATCAGTTGGGACAGAAAGGGAGCATCTGAGGCTGTCAGAGGATGGTGAAACGGCTGGTGTGGGGGCAGACAGAACAGAGTGAGACCTACACAGATGGTCTGTGCCACAGCCCTGCGCACCCCAGACTGGGACGTGTGTATGCCAGTGCACATGGGCTGAGAGCTGGAATGTGGGGATTGGAGAGAAAACCCAGGGAGAGGACTGCTGTTGGCTCTGCGGAAACAGCCTGAGAGGGTGGGAGGGAGGAAATCCACAAATGGGAATGCATGTGGAGGGAACCCACACTGCCATAGAAGCAAGGCACCACTGTTGAGTGATGTGCAGGGGGTGGAGCCACTATTGCAGCCTCTCTCTCCCCATGCACCGGCCCCCTGCCCTGCCAGGCACTAGGAAATGACCCCACCAGGGCTGACCTTCTCATGCTTGCCACCAGGCACTAGGAAAAGCCCCCACTAGGGCTGGCCTTCTTGCCAGCCACCAGGTGCTAGGAAAGGCTCCCACTAGGGCCAAATCTCTCGCACCCATGGCCACTGACTTTCCCGTGCACCTGTCTCCACTGGGGTCCCCCCAACCCAGCCAACCATGCCACCTCCACACCCTGTCCTCACTGGGGCAGACCTGAATGCTCCAGGGAAGCCACGGGAACAGACTCCTATAGGTGGCCCACACACAGAGGTGGGGCTAAGACCACAGCTGAGCCCCAGGGGCTGGACTACTAAGGAAGAGGAACAAAAATCTTTCTGTGCAGCTGCACAAACCACAGATTAAATCCCCACGATCAGCTTGGTAAACCCTGCATCTATGGAATATCTGAATGGATGAGTGTTCCCACAACTGAAACCGGTCTAGCTCTAGCAAGTGTGGACTTTGGGGACTAGTAGATGTGGGAGTTGAGCCAGGTCAGAATCTGAGTTGCCCCCACAGTGCACACAGAGGGACCAGAGACCTACCTACAGGTTTTGGAGGGCTTCCTGGGGAGGCAGAGTTTGGCTGTGACTCACACTTGGGGCAAGGACACTGACAGCTGAAACCCAAGGAAAATATAATTATTACTATTTTTTATGTTTTGTTCTGTTATTGTTTTTATTTGTTTTTGAATTTTAAAATATTGTTTATATAGTTATACCTCTATGTTACTTTTTTGTTTTTCTGTGTTTTTCTCCTTGTTTTTTTCTCTTTCCTTTGTTCTTTTTTATATTTACCTTTCCCCCCTTGTTCTATTTGTTCCTATCTTCTTTATCTTTTTAAAGTTATTTTTGTGTGTTTCTTTTGTTTGCTTTTTCCTTCAGTTTGCATTCTGCTTTGTTGTATTTTATATTTCTGTTTCTGTTTTTTTTTTTTTTTTTTTTTTTGCGGTACGCGGGCCTCTCACTGTTGTGGCCTCTCCCATTGCGGAGCACAGGCTCTGGATGCGCAGGCTCAGCAGCCATGGCTCACGGGCCTAGCTGCTCCGTGGCATGTGGGATCTTCCCGGACCAGGGCATGAACCTGTATCCCCTGCATTGGCAGGCGGACTCTCAACCACTGCGCCAGCAGGGAAGCCCAACAGTTTTGTTATTAATTGTTTGATTTCATTTTGGGATTCTCTGTCTGGTTGTTCTGTTTTTTCTGGTTTTGTTTCTTATTTTGTATGTGTCTGTGTTTCTTTGTTTTTGTCTGTTTGGTTTTGCTTTTACCATTTGTCTGGGGTTTTGTTTGTCTGTTTGCTTGTTTGTTTTTAATTGTTGCCCTTGCTGTTAGCTTCTTTTTGTATCTGCTATTTCTCTTGGGTTTTGTTTGTTTGTTTTCATTTATTTTCTTCCCACCCATTTTTTCTTTCTTTTTTCTTTTCTTTTTTCTCCCTTTTTTTTTGCTGAATTGTGTCGCTTGTGGGGTCTTGGTTCTAAAGCCAGGGTTTGGGCCTGAGCCTCTGGGGTGGGAGTGCTGAGTCCAGGAAGCTGGAACGCCAGAGAATTCCTGGCCCCAGGGAATATTAATTGGTAAGAGCTCTCACATAGGTCTCCATCTCAACTCCAACACTGGGCTCCATGCAACTGCCTGAAGGCTCCATTCCTGAACACCAAATGCGAAACAACAAGCAAGACAGGAACACAAACCCACCCACCAGCAGACAGGCTGCTTAATGTCATACTAAGCCCAGAGACACCCCAAAACAAACCACCTGATGCAGCCCTGCCCGTCAGAGGGAAAACATCCAGCTCCACTCACCAGAAGGCAGGCACCAGTTCCTCCCACCAGGAAGCTTACAAAAGCCACTGGACTAACCTCACCCAGTGGGGGAACACACCAGAAGCAAGATTAAACACAACCCTGCAGCCTGTGGAAGGGAGACCTCAAACACAGTGAGTTAGACAAAATGAGAAAACAGAGAAATATGCTGCAGACAAAGGAGTAAGGTAACAACCCACAAGACCAAACAAATGAAGAGACAATAGGCAATCTACCTGAAGAAGAATTCAGAGTAATGAGAGTAAAGATGATCCAAAATCTCGGAAGCAGAATGGAGAAAATACAGGAAAAATTTAACAAGGACCTAGAAGAACTAAAGAACAAAAAATAGTGATGAACAATACAATAACTGAAATTAAAAATACACTAGAAGGAATCAATAGCAGAATAACTGAGGCAGAAGAACAGCTAAGTGAGCTGGAACATAGAATGGTGGAAATAACTGCCACAGAGCAGAATAAAGAAAAATGAAAAGAATTGAGGACAGTCTCAGAGACCTCTGGGACAATATTAAACACACCAACATCCGAATTACAGGGGTCCCAGAAGAAGAAGACAAAAATAAAGGGACTGAGAAAATATTTGAAGAGATTATAGTTGAAAACTTTCCTAATATGGGAAAGGAAATAGTTAATCTAGTCCAGGAAGCACAGAGAGTCCCATACAGGATAAATCCAAGGAGAAACACACCAAGACACATATTAATCAAACTATCAAGAATTAAATACAAAGAAAAAATATTAAGAGCAGCAAGGGAAAAGCAACAAATAACATACAAGGGAATCCCCACAAGGTTATCAGCTGATCCTTCAGCAGAAACTCTGCAGGCCAGAAGGGAGTGGCAGGATATATTTAAAGTGATGAAAGGGAAAAACCTACAGCCAAGATTACTCTAGCCAGCAAGGCTCTCATCCAGATTTGACAGAGAAAACAAAAGCTTTACAGACAAGCAAAAGCTAAAAGAATGCAGCACCACCAAACCAGCTTTGCAACAAATGCTAAATGAACTTCTCTGGGCAGGAAACACAAGAGAAGAAAAGACCTACAAAAACAAACCCAAAACAATGAAGAAAATGGTAAAAGCAACATACATATCAATAATTACCTTAAATATAAATGGATTAAATGCTCCAACCAAAAGACATAGACTGGCTGAATGGATACCAAAAAAAAAAAGACCCGTATATATGTTGTCTCCAAGAGACCCACTTCTGACCTAGGAACACATACAGATTGAAAGTGAGGGGATGGAAAAAAATATTCCAGTCAAATGGAAAAGAAGAGAAAATTGGAGTAGCAATACTCATATCAGATAAAATAGACTTTAAAATAAAGACTGTCACAAGAGACAAGGAAGGACAATACATAATGATTAAGAGATCAATCCCAGAAGAAGAAATAGAAATTATAAATATTTATGCACCCAATATAGGAGCACCTCGATACATAAGGCAAATGCTAACAGCCATAAAAGGGGAAATTGACAGTAACATAATAATAGTGGGGGAATGTAACAAGCCACTTACACCAACAGATAGACCATCCAGACAGAAAATTAATAAGGAAATGCAAACCTTAAATGACGCATTAGACCAGATAGACTTAATTGATACTTATAGGGCATTCCAAAAGCAGAATACACTTTCTTCTCAAGTGCACATGGAACATTCTCCAGGATAGATCACATCTTGTGTCACAAATCAAGCCTTGGTAAATTTAGGAAAACTGAAACTGTATCAAACACCTTTTCTGAACAAAACACTATGAGATTAGAAATCAATTACAGGGCAAAAAAACCTGTAAAAAACATAAACACGCAGAGGCTAAACAATATGCTACTAAATAAGCAAGAGATAGCTGAAGAAATCAAAGAGGAAATAAAAAAATACCTAGAAACAAATGACAATGAAAACACGACAACCCAAAACCTATTAGATGCACCAAAAGAGGGAAGTTTATAGCAACACAATCCTACCTCAAGAAACAACAAACATCTCAAATAAACAACCTAAACTTACACCTAAAGCAACTAGAGAAAGAAGAACAAACAAAACCCAAAGTTAGTAGAAGGAAAGAAATCAGAAAGATCAGAGCAGAACTAAATGAAAAAGAAATGAATGAAACGATAGCAAAGATCAATGAAACTAAAAGCTGGTTCTTTGAGAAGATAAACAAAACTGATATACCTTTAGCCAGACTCATCAAGAAAAAAAGGGAGAGGACTCAAATCAATAAAATTAGAAAAGAAAAAGGAGAAGTTACAAGTGAAACTGCAGAAATTCAAAGAATCATAAGAGACTACTACAAGCAACTATACGCCAATGAAATGAACAGTCTGGAAGAAATGGACAAATTCTTAGAAAGGTACAACCTTCCAAGACTGAGTCACGAAGAAATAGAAAATATGAACAGACCAGTCACAAGTAATGAAATTGGAACTGTGATTAGTCTTCCAACAAAAGTCCAGGACCAGATGGCTTCACAGGTGAATTCTATCAAACATTTAGAGAAGAGCTAACACCTATACTTCTCAAACTCTTCAAAACATTGCAGAGGGAGGAACACTCCCTAACTCATCCTATGAGGCCACCATCACCCTGATATCAAAACCAAAGATATCACAAAAAAAGAAAATTGCAGGCCAATATCACTGATGAACACAGACGCAAAAATCCTCAACAAAATACTAGCAAACTGAATTCAACAACATATTAAAAGGATCATACACCATGATCAAGTGGGATTTATCTCAGGGATGCAAGGATTCTTCAATATATACAAATCAATCAATGTGGTACATCATATTAACAAACCGAAGAATAAAAACCATATGATCATCTCAATAGATGCAGAAAAATCTTTTGACAAAATTCAACGCCCATTTATGACAAATAATGTCCAAATAGTGGGCATAGGGGGAACCTACCTTAACACATAACAAAGGCCATATATGACAAACACACAGCAAACATTATTCTCAATGGTGAAAACCTGAAAGCATTTCCTCTAAAATCAGGAACAAGACAAGGTTGCTCACTCCCACCACTATTATTCAACATAGTTTTGGAAGTTTTAGCCACAGCAATGAAAGAAGAAAAAGAAATAAATAGAATCCAAAGTGGCAAAGAAGAAGTAAAACTGTCACTGTTTGCAGATGACATGATACTATACATAGAAATTCCTAAAGATGCCACCAGAAAACTACAAGAACTAATCAATGAATTTAGTAAAGTCACAGGATACAAATTTAATACACAGAAATCTCTTGCATGCCTATACACTGAAAAAGAAATATCAGAAAGAGAAATTAAGGCAACAATCCCATGTACCATTCAAAAAAGAATAAAATACCAAGGAATAAACCGACCCAAGGAGACAAAAGACCTTTACGCAGAAAACTATAAGATACTGATGAAAGAAATCAAAGACAACACAAACAGATGGAGAGATATACCATGTTCTTGGATTGGAAGAATCAACATTGTGAAAATGACTCTACTACCCAAAGTAATCTACAGATTCAATGCAATCCCTATCAAATTACCACTGGCATTTTTCACATAACTAGAACAAAAAATTTTACAGTTTGTATGGAAACATGAAAGACCTCAAATAGCAAAAGCCGTCTTGAGGAAAAAAACAAAACCAAAAACGGGGATGGAGGAATCAGGCTCCCTGACTTTAGACTGTACTACAGGACTACAGTAACCAAGACAGTATGGTACTGGCACAAAAACAGAAATATAGATCAATGGAACAGGATAGAAAGCCCAGAGATAAACCCACGCACCTATGGTCACCTAATCTATGATAAAGGAGGCCAGAATATACAAAGGAGCAAAGACAGCCTCTTCAATAAGTGATGCTGGGAAAACTGGACAGCTACATGTAAAAGAATGAAATTAGAACACTTCCTAACACCATATACAAAACTAAACTCAAAATGAATTAAAGACCTATATGTAAGGCCGGACACTGTACAACTCTTATTGGAAAACATAGGCAGAACAGTCTTTGACATAAATCATAGCAACAGCAACATCTTTTTTGACCCACCTCCTAGGGTAATGAAAATTCAGACAAAAATAAACAAATGGGACCTAATGAAACTTACAAGCTTCTGCATAGCAAAGGAGACCATAAACAAGATGAAAAGACAAGCCTCAGAATGGGAGAAAAGTTTTGCAAACGAAGCAACTGACAAAGGACTAATCTCCAAAATGTACAAGCAGCTCATACAGCTCAATACCAAAAAAACAAACAACCCAATCAAAAAATGGGTAGAAGACCTAATTAGACATTTTTTCCAAGGAAGACATACAGATGGCCAACAAACACATGAAAAGACGCTCAACATCACTAATTATTAGAGAAACGCAAATCAAAACTATAATGAGGCATCACCTCACATCGGTCAGAATGGCCATCATCAAAAAATCTACAAACAAGGGCTTCCCTGGTGGCGTGGTGGTTGAGAGTCCGCCTGCCGATGCAGGGGACATGGGTTTGTGTCCCAGTCCGGGAGGATCCCACATGCCGTGGAGTGGCTGGGCCCGTGAGCCATGGCCGCTGAGCCTGTGCGCCCGGAGCATGTGCTCCACAACGGGAGAGGCCACAACAGTGAGAGGCCCATGTACTGCAAAAAAAACAAAAAAAAACAAAAAAAAAACAACTACAAACAATAAACGCTGGAGAGGGTGTGGAGAAAAGGGAACCCTCTTCCACTGTTGGATGGAATGTAAATTGACATGGCCACTATGGAAAACAATATGGAGGTTCCTTAAAAACCTAAAAATAGAACTACCATATAACCCATCAATCCCACTACTGGGCATATACCCAGAGAAAACCATAATCAAAAAACACAGGCACCCCAATGTTCACAGAAGCATTATTTACAATATCCAGGACATGGAAGCAACCTAAATGTCCATCAACAGAGGAATGGAATAAAGAAGATGTGGTAAATATATACAATGGAATATTAGTCAGCCATAAAAAGGAATAAAATTGGGTCATTTGTAGAGATGTGGATGGATCTAGATAGTGTCATACAGAGTGAAGTAAGTCAGAAAGGGAAAAGCAAATATCATATAATAACGTATATATGTGGAATCTAGAAAAATGGTATAGATGATCTTATTTGCAAAGCAGAAATAGAGACACAGACGTAGGGAACAAATATATGGATACCAAGGGGCAAGGGGTGGGGTAGGATGAATTGGGAGACTGGGATTGACACATATACATTATTGATACTACGTAAAAATAGACAACTAATGGGAACCTACTGTATAGCACAGGGAACTCTACCTAATGCACTGTGGTAACTCAAATTGGAGGGAAGTCCAAAAGGGAGGGGATATCTGTATGTGTATGGCTGATTAACTTTGCTGTGCAATGGAGGCTAACACAACACTGTAAAGCAGCTGTACTCCAATAAAAATTAAAAAAAAAAAAACAAAAAAACAAAACAGACCCCAGTAAGTAACCTTTCTCCTGAAACATGACTGAAGCATTGTCATTGAGGCTGATTTTCCTCCCAAATTGTATATTAAGCAGACTGCATTTGATTCAGCCACTGTTGAATTGACAATTAACGTCTTGAGCATTTGCATGATCCCCTGTTAAAGAGTTAAAGGCTTGTTAAAATGATTGTGTAACTGCTTGGCCTTTTAAAAGAGGATCAGGGCTTCCCTGGTGGCGCAGTGGTTGGGAGTCTGCCTGCCGATGCAGGGGATGCGGGTTCGTGCCTCGGTCCGGGAAGATCCCACATGCCGCGGAGCGGCTGGGCCCGTGAGCCATGGCCGCTGAGCCTGCGCGTCCAGAGCCTGTGCTCCGCAATGGGAGAGGCCACAGCAGTGAGAGGCCCATGTACCGCAAGAAAAAAAAAAAAAAGAGTATCAAATGTGAATTGAGAGAGTGATGTGAACATATATACACTACCAAATAGATAGCTAGTGGGAAGCAGCCACAGAGCATATGGAGATCACCTCAGTGCTCTGTGACCACCTAGAGAGGTGGGATAGGGAGAATGGGAGGAAGACACAAGAGGGAGGGGATATGGGGATATATGTATACGTATAGCTGATTCACTCTGTGATATAGCAGAAACTAACACATACTGTAAAGCAGTTATACTCCAATAAAGATGTTTCAAAAAAAGAATAAAAATAAAAAAGGATCAGGGCTTCCCTGGTGGCGCAGTGCTTGAGAGTCCGCCTGCCGATGCAGGAGACGCGGGTTCGTGCCCCGTTTCGGGAAGATCCCACATGCCGCGGAGCGGCTGGGCCCGTGAGCCATGGCCGCTGAGCCTGCGCGTCCGGAGCCTGTGCTCCGCAAATGGGAGAGGCCACAACAGTGAGAGGCCCGCATAACGCAAGGAAAAAAAAAATAAAAAAATAAAAAAATAAAAAAGGATCAAATGAATAAGAACATCTTTTTCTGAGCTTAAAAAAAAAAACAAAACCTAAAAATAGAACTACCATGTGACCTAGCAATTCCACTCCTGGGCATATATCCGGAAAAGACCATAATTCAGAAACACACAGGCACCCCAGTGCTCATTGCAGGACCATTTACAATAGCCAGGTCATGGAAACAACCTAAATGTCCATCAACAGAGGAATGGAATAAAGAAGATGTAGTACATGTATACAATGGAATATTACTCAGCCATAAAAAGGGATGAAATTGGGTCATTTGTAGACACGTGGATGGATCTATAGACTGTCATACACAGTGAAGTTAAGTCAGAAAGAGAAAAACAAATATCGCATATTAATGCATATATGTGGAATCTAGAAAAATGGTACAGATGAACTGGTTTGCAAGGCAGAAACAGAGACACAGATGTAGAGAACAAACATATGGACACCAAGGAGGGAAAGCGGCAGGGGGAGGCGGTGGTAGTGGTGGGATGAATTGGGAGATTCGAACTGACGTATATACACTAATCTGTATAAAATAGATAACTAATAAGAACCTGCTGTATAAAAATAAATTAATAAAATTTAAAAAAATGACACATGCACCCCAATGTTCACTGCAGCACCATTTACAATAGCTAGGACATGGAAACAACCTAAATGTCCATCAACAGAAGAATGGATAAAGAAGATGTGGTACATATATACAGTGGAATATTACTCAGCCATAAAAAGGAATGAAATTGTGTCATTTATAGAGACCTGGATGGACCTAGAGACTGTTATACAGAGTGAAGTAAGTCAGAAAGAGAAAAACAAATATTGTGTATTAACACATATATGTGGAATCTGAAAAAATTGGTATAGATGATCTTACTAACAATGCAGAAATAGAGAAACGGACGTGGAGAACAAACGTATGGATACCAAGGGGGAAAGGGTGGTGGTGGGATGAATTGGGAGATTGGGATTGACATATATACACTATTGATACTATGTATAAAATAGATAACTAATGAGAACCTACTGTATAGCACAGGGAACTCTACTCAATGCTCTGTGGTGACCTAAACGGGAAGGAAATCCAAAAAAGAGTGGATATATGTATACGTATAGCTGATTCACTTTGCTGTACAGTAGAACCTAACACAACATTGTAAAGCAACTATAGTCCAATAAAAATTTTTTAAAAAGATTGCTTTGGCTATTTGGGGTCTTTTGTGTTTCCATACAAATTGTAAAATTTTTTGTTCTAATTCTGTGAAGAATGCCATTGGTAATTTGCTAGGGATTGCATCATATCTGGAGATTGCTTTGGGTAGTATAGTCATTTTCACAATATTGATTCTTCCAATCCAGGAACATGGTATATCTCTCCATCTGTTTGTGTTGTCTTTGATTTCTTTCATCAGTATCTTATAGTTTTCTGCATACAGGTTTGTTGCCTCCTTAGGGAGGTTTATTCCTAGGTATTTTATTCTCTTCGTTGCAATGGTAAGTGGGATTGTTTCTTTAATTTCTCTTTCTCATGTAGCTCAATACCAAAAGAACAAATAACCCAATCAAAAAATGGGTGGAAGATCTAAATAGACATTTCTCCAAAGAAGACATATAGGTGGCCAAAAAGCACATGAAGAGATGCTCAACATCACTAATTATAAGAGAAATGCAAATCAAAAACTACAGTGAGGTATCACCTTACACCAGTCAGAATGTCCATCATCAAAAAATCTACAAACAACAAATGCTGAAGACGGTGTGGAGAAATGGAAACCCTCCTACACTGTTGGTGGGAATGTAAATTGATATAGCCACTATGGGAACAGTATGGAGGTTCCTTAAAAAAAAAACTAAAAATAGAACTACCATATGACCCAGCAATCCCACTCCTGGGCATATACCCAGAGAAAACCATAAATCAAAAAGATACATGCACCCCAATGTTCAATGCAGCACTTTTTACAATAGCCAAGACATGGAAGCAACCTAAATGTCCACCAACAGAGGAATGGATAAAGAAAATGTGGTATATATATATATATATATATATATATATATATAATGGAATAATACTCAGCCATAAAAAAGAACAAAATAATGCCATTTGCAGCAACATGGATGGGCCTAGAGGTTGTCATACTGAGTGAAGTAATTCAGACACAAAAAGACAAATATCATATGATATTGCTTACATGTGGAATCTAAAAAAAAGGGTACAAATGAACTTATTTACAAAACAGAAGTAGAGTCACGGATGTAGAAAACAAACCTATGGTTACTGGGGGATAAGAGGGGGGAGGGGCAAACTGGGAGACTGGGATTGACATATACGCACAACTGTAGATAAAATAGATAACTAATAAGAACCTGCTGTATAGCACAAGGAGTTCTACTCAATATTCTGTAATGGCATATATGAGACAAGAATCTAAAAAAGAGTGGGTGTATGTATATGTAAAACTGCTTCACTTTGCTGTACACCTGAAACTAACACAACATTGTAAATCAACTATACTTCAATAAAAATTAAAAAAAATAAAAGTGAGTATATATCAAGGTTGTAGGATACAACTTTAATATACAAAAGTCAATTGTTTTCCTATGTGTGAGCAACGAACAATTAGAATTTGAAATTTAAAAAAATACAATTTCCAATAGCACTAGGAAAAAATGGAATAATTAGGCATAAATCTGAAAGAAGTTATATAAGTTGTGGATGCAGGAAACTACAAAACTCTAAGTAAAGAAACAAAAATGACCTAAATAAATGGAGAGATGTTCCATGTTCATGGATTAGAAGACTTAGTATTATTAAGATGTCACTTCATCTCAAATTGATCTATAGATTCAACACAATCCGTCAAAATCCTCCAAAGCCATTTTGTAGATACCGACAATTTGATTCTAAAGTTTATATAGAAATACAAAAGACCTAGAATAGCCAATACAATACTGAAAAACAATATGGAGGACTCATACTACACAACTTCAAGACTTATTATAGGAGAGAGCTTCAAGATGGCAGAGGAGTAAGACGTGGAGATCAACTTCCTCCCCACAAATACATCAGAAATACATCTAAATGTGGAACAACTCCTACAGAACACCTACTGAATGCTGGCAGGAGACCTCAGACCTCCCAAAAGGCAAGAAACCCCTCCACGTACCTGGGTAGGGCAAAAGAAAAAAGAATAAACAGAGACAAAAGGATAGGGACGGGACCTGCGCCAGTGGGAGGGAGCTGTGAAGGAGGAAAGGTTTCCACACACTAGGAAGCCCCTTCGTGGGCGGAGACTGTGGGTGGTGGAGGGGGGCATTTTCGGAGCCACGGAGGAGAGTGCAGCAACAGGGGTGCGGAGGGCAAAGCGGAGAGATTCCTGCACAGAGGATGGGTGCCGACCAGCACTCACCAGTCCGAGAGGCTTGTCTGCTCACCCGCTGGGGCAGGTGGGGACTGGGAACTGAGGCTTTGGGTTCGGAGGTCAGATCCCAGGGAGAGGACTGGGGTTGGCTGCGTGAACACAGCATGAAGGGGGCTAGTGTGCCAGAGCTAGCCGGGAGGGAGTCCAGGAAAAACTCTGGAACAGCCTAAGGGGCAAGAGACCATTGTTTCGGGGTGCACGAGGAGAGGGGATTCCGAACACCGCCTAAATGAGCTCCAGAGACAGGTATGAGCCACAGCTATCAGTGCGGACACCAGAGACAGGCGTGAGATGCTAAGGCTGCCGCTGCCACTACCAAGAAGCCTGTGTGTAAGCACAGGTCACTACCCACACCTCCCCTTCCAGGAGCCTGTGCAGCCCGCCACTGTCAGTGTCCTGTGATCCAGGGACAACTTCCCCCGGGAGAACACACGGCTCACCTCAGGCTGCTGCAATATCATGTTGGCCTCTGCTGCCGCAGGCTCGCCCTGAATCCCGTACCCCTCCCTCCCCCAGGCCTGAGTGAGCCAGAGCCCCCTAATCAGCTGCTACTTTAACCCAGTCCTGTCTGGGTGGGAACAGACACCCTCAGGCAACCTACACACAGAGGTGGGTCCAAATCCAAAGCTGAGGCCCTGGGAGCTGTGCGAACAAGGAAGAGAAAGGGAAATCTCTCCCAGCAGCCTCAAGAGCAGCAGATTAAATCTCCACAATCAACTTGACGTACCCTGCATCTGTAGAATACCTGAATAGACAACAAATCATTCCAAAATTGAGACAGTGGACTCTTGGAGCAACTGTAGACTTTGGGTTTGCTTTCTGCATCTAATTTGTTTCTGCTTTTATGTTTATCTTAGTTTGCTATTTAGAGTTTATTATCATTGGTAGATTTGTTTATTGATTTGGTTGCTCTCTTACTTTATATATATATATATATATGTATATATATATATATATATATATATATATATGGCTTGTTCTTTTTCTTTTTCTTTTTCTCTTTTTGTGAGTGTGTATGTGTATGCTTCTTTGCGTGATTTTGTCCGTATAGCTTTGCTTTTACCATACGCCCTAGGGTTCTGTCTGTCCATTTTCTTTTTTAATTGTATACTTTTTAGTGCTTTTTATCCTTGGTGCATTTGTTTTTTGGTTTGAATGCTCTCTTCTTTCTTTTTATTTTTTTTTTCCCTTTTTAAAATTACTTTTATTACAGAACACCTACTGAACACTAGCAGAAGACCTCAGACTTCCCAAAAGTCGTGTGGCTGACAGGGTCTTGGCACCCCAGCCCGGTATCAGGCCTGTGCCTCTGAGGTGGGAGAGCCGAGTTCAGGACATTTGTCCACCAGACACCTCCCGGCTCCACAAAATATCAAATGGTGAAAGCTCTCCCAGAGATCTCCATATAAAAACGAAGACCCAGCTCCACTCAACAATAAGCAAGCTACAGTGCTGGACACCCTATGCCAAACAACTAGCAAGACAGGAACACAACCCCACCCATTAGCAGAGAGGCTGCCAAAAATCATAATAAGGCCACAGACACCCCAAAACACACTACCACACGCAGTCCTACACACCAGAAAGGCAAGATGCAGCCTCATCCACCAGAACAGAGGCACCAGTCCCCTCCACCAGGAAGCCTACAGAACCCACTGAACAAACCTTAGCCACTGGCGGCAGACACCAAAAACAATGGGAACTACGAACCTGCAGCCTGTGAAAAGGAGACCCCAAATATACTAAGTTAAGCAAAATGAGAAGAAAGAGAAACACATAGTAGATGAAGGAGCAAGGTAAAAACCCAACAGATCAAAGAAATGAAGAGGAAATAGGCAGTCTACCTGAAAAAGAATGCAGAGTGATGACAGTAAAGATGATCCAAAATCTCGGAAACAGAATGGAGAAAATACAAGAAACATTTAACAAGGACCTAGAAGAACTAAAGACAAAACAAACAATGATGAACAACACAATAAATGAAATTAAAAATTCTCTAGAAGGAATCATTAGCAGAAAAACTGAGGCAGAAGAACGGATAAGTGACCTGGAAGATAAAATAGTGGAAATAACTACTTCAGAGCAGAATAAAGAAAAAAGAATGAAAAGAATTGAGGACAGTCTCAAAGACTTCTGGGACAACATTAAATATACCAACAATCGAATTATAGGGGTCCCAGAAAAAGAAGAGAAAAAGAAAGGGACTGAGAAAATATTTGAAGAGATTATAGTTGAAAACTTCCCTAATATGGGAAAGGAAAGAGTCAATCAAGTCAAGGAAGCACAGAGAATCCCATACAGGATAAGTCGAAGGAAAAACACTCCAAGACACGTATTAACCAAACTATCGAAAATAAAATACAAAGAAAATATATTAAAAGCAGCAAGGGAAAAACAACAAACAACACACAAGGGAATCCCCATAACGGTAACAGCTGATCTTTCAGCAGAAACTCTGTAAGCCAGAAGGGAGTGACAGGACATATTTAAAGTGATGAAAGGGAAAAACCTACAACCAAGATTACTCTACCCAGCAAGGATCTCATTCAGATTCGATGGAGAAATTAAAACTTTTACAGACAAGCAAAAGCTAACAGCATTCAGCACCACCAAACCAGCTTTACAGCAAATGGTAAAGGAACTTCTCTAGGCAGGAAACACAAGAGAAGGAAAAGACCTACAATAACAAACCCAAAACAATTTAAAAAATGGTAATAGCAACATACATATCAATAACTACCTTAAGTGTAAATGGATTAAATGCTCCAACTAGAAGACCCAGACTGGCTGAATGGATACAAGAACAATTCTTGTACATATGCTGTCTACAGAGACCCACTTCATACCTAGGGACACATACAGATTGAAAGTGAGGGGATGGAAAAAGATATCCCATGCAAAGGGAAATGAAAAGAAAGCTGGAGTAGCAATTCTCATAACAGATAAGATAGTCTTGAAAATAAAGACTATTACAAGAGACAAAGAAGGACACTACATAATGATCAAGGGATCAATCCAAGAAGACATAACAATGGTAAATCTTTATGCATCCAACGTAAGAGCACCACAATTCTTGAGGCAAATGCTAACAGCCATAAAAGAGGAAATCAACAGTAACACAATCATAGTAGGGGACTTTAATGCCCCATGTTCACCAATGGACAGATCATCCAAAATGAAAATAAATAAGGAAACACAGGCTTTAAATGATACATTAAACAAGAGGGACTTAATTGATATTCATAGGACATTCCATCCAAAAACAACAGAATACACCCTCTTCTCAAGTGCTCATGGAACACTCTCCAGGACTGGTCATATCTTGGGTTACAAATCAAGCCTTGGTAAAATTAAGAAAACTGAAATTGTATGAAGTATGTTTTCTGACCACAACGCTATGAGACTAGATATCAATTACAGGAAAAAAACTGTAAAAAATACAAACACATGGAGGCTAAACAATACATTACTAAATAAGCAAGAGATCACTGAAGAAACCAAAGAGGAAATCAAAAAATACCTAGAAACAAATGACAATGAAAACACGATGACACAAAACCTATGGGATGTAGCAAAAGCAGTTCTAAGAGGGAGGTTTACAGCAACACAATCCTACCTCAAGAAACAAGAAACATCTCAAATAAACAACCTAACTTTACACCTAAAGCAATTAGAGAAAGAAGAACAAAAAAACCCCAAAGTTAGCAGAAGGAAAGAAATCATAAAGATCAGATCAGGGGGCTTCCCCGGAGGCGCAGTGCTTGAGAGTCCGCCTGCCGATGCAGGAGACGCGGGTTCGTGCCCCGTTTCGGGAGGATCCCACGTGCCGCGGAGCGGCTGGGCCTGTGAGCCATGGCCGCTGGGCCTGCGCGTCCGGAGCCTGTGCTCCGCAAATGGGAGAGGCCACAACAGTGAGAGGCCCGCATAACGCAAGGAAAAAAAAAAAAAAAGATCAGATCAGGAATAAGTGAAAAAGAAATGAAGGAAAAAAGAGCAAAGATCAAGAAAACTAAAAGCTGGTTCTTTGAGAAGATAAACAAAATTGATAAACAATTAGCCAGACTCATCGAGAAAAAAAGGGAGAAGACTCAGATCAACAGAATTAGAAATGAAAAAGGAGAAGTAACAACCGACACTGCAGAAATACATAGGATCATGAGAGATTACTCCAAGCAACTCTATGCCAATAAAATGGACAACCTGGGAGAAATGGACATATTCTAAGAAAGGTACAACCTTCTGAGACTGAACCAGGAAGAAACAGAAAATGTAAACAGACCAATCACAAGCACTGAAATTGAGACTGTGATTAAAATTATTCCAACAAACAAAAGCCCAGGACCAGATGGCTTCACAGGCAAATCCTATCAAACATTTAGAAAAGAGCTAACACCTATCCTTCTCAAACTCTTCCAAAATATAGCAGAGGGAGGAACACTCCCAAACTCATTCTATGAGGCCACCATCACCCTGATACCAAAACCAGACAAGGATGTCACAAAGCAAGGAGAGTACAGGCCAATATCACTGATGAACATAAGATGCAAAAATCCTCAACAAAATACTAGCAGACAGAATCCAACAGCACATTAAAAGGATCATACACCATGATCAAGTGGGGTTTATCTCAGGAATGCAAGGATTCTTCAGTACACGCAAATCAATCAATGTGATACACCATAGTAACAAATTGAAGGATAAAAACCATAGGATCATCTCAATAGATGCAGAAAAAGCTTTTGACAGAATTCAACACCGATTTATGATAAAAAAAAAAACCTCCAGAAAGTAGGCAAGAGGGGGAACTTACCTCAACATAATAAAGGCCATATATGAGAAACCCACAACCAACATCATGCTCAATGGTGAAAAACTGAAACCATTTCCTCTAAGATCAGGAAGAAGACAAGTTTGCCCACTCTCACCACTATTACTCAAGATAGTTTTGAAAGTTATAGCCACAGTAACCAGAGAAGAAATAGAAATAAAGGAATCCAAATTGGAAAAAAAGAAGTAAAGCTGTTACTGTTTGCAGATGACATGATACTATACACAGAGAATCCTAAAGATGCTACCAGAAAACTACTAGAGCTAATCAAGGAATTTGGTAAAGTAGCAGGACACAAAATTAATGCACAGAAATTTCTGGCATTCCTATGTACTAATGATGAAAAAATCTAAAAGAGAAATCAAGGAAACACTCCCATTTACCATTGCAACAAAAAGAATAGAATACCTAGTAATAAACCGACCTAAGGAGACAAAAGACCTGTATGCAGAAAACTATAAGACACTGATGAAAGAATTTAAAGAGGATACAAACAGATGGAGAGATATACCATGTTCTTGGATTGGAAGAATCAACATTGTGAAAATGACTATACTACCCAAAGCAATCTACAGATTCAATGCAATCCCTATCAAACTACCAATGGCATTTTTCACAGAACTAGAACAAAAAATTTCAGTTTGTTTGGAAACACAAAAGACCCCGAATAGCCAAAGCAATCTTGAGAATGAGAAACAGAGCTGGAGGAATCAGGCTCCCTGACTTCAGACTATACTACAAAGCTACTGTAATCAAGGCAGTATGGTACTGATACAAAAACAGAAATATAGATCAATGGAACAGGATAGGAAGCCCAGAGGTAAACCCACGCACATATGGTCACCTTATCTTTGATAAAGGAGGCAAGAATATACAGTGGAGAAAAGAGAGGCTCTTCAATAAGGGGTGCTGGGAAAACTGGACAGCTACATGTAAAAGAATGAAATTAGAACTCTCACTAACACCGTAAACAAAAATAAACTCCAAATGCATTAAAGACCTAAGTGTAAGGCCAGACACTATAAAACTCTTAGAGGAAAACATAGGTAGAATACTCTATGGCAGAAATCACAGCTCGATCCTTTTTGACCCACCTCCTAGAGAAATGGAAATAAAAATAAACAAATGGGACCTAATGAAACTTAAAAGCTTTTGTACAGCAAAGGAAACCATAAACAGGATGAAAAGCTAACCCTCAGAATGGGAGAAAATATTTGCAAATGAAGCAACTGACAAAGCATTAATCTCCAAAATTTACAAGCAGCTCATGCAGCTCAATATCAAAAAAACAAACAACCCAATCCAAAAATGGGCAGAAGACTTAAACAGACATTTCTCCAAAGATGATATACAGATTGCCAACAAACACATGAAAGGATGCTCAACATCACTAATCATTAGAGAAATGCAAAGCAAAACTACAATGAGGTATCACCTCACACCGGTCAGAATGGCCATTAGGAAAAAATCTAGAAGCTATAAATGCTGGACAGGGTGTGGAGAAAAGGGAACCCTCTTGCACTGTTGGTGATGTAAATTGATACTGCCACTATGGAGAACAGTATGGAGATTCCTTAAAAAACTAAAAATAGAATTACCATATGACCCAGCAATCCCACTCCTGGGCATATACCCTGAGAAAACCATAATCAAAAAGAGTCATGTACCACAATGTTCATGGCAGCTCTATTTACAATAGCTAGTACTTGGAAGCAACCTAAGTGTCTATCGACAGATGAATGGATAAAGAAGATGTGGCACATATATACAATGGAATATTACTCAGCCATAAAAAGAAATGAAATTGAGTTTTTTGTAGTGAGGTGGATGGCCTTAGACTCTGTCATACAGAGTGAATAAGTCAGAAAGAAAAAAACAAATACAGTATGCTAACACGTATATATGGTATCTAAAAAAAAAAAAAAAAAAGGTTCTGAAGGACCTAGGGGCAGGACAGGAATAAAGACACAGACGTAGAGAATGGACTTGACGACATGGGGAGGGGGAAGTGTAAGCTGGGACGAAGTGAGAGAGTGGCATGGAAATATACACGCTACCAACTGTAAAATAGATAGCTAGTGGGAAGCAGCCGCTCAGCACAGGGAGATCAGCTCGGTGCTTTGTGACCACCTAGAGGGGTGGGACAGGGAGGGTGGGAGGGAGACGCAAGAGGGAGGAGATATGGGGATATATGTATATGTATAGCTGATTCACTTTGTTATAAAGCAGAAACTAACACCATTGTAAAGCAATTATACTCCAATAAAGATGTTAAAAAAAAGACTTATTATAAAGCTACAGTAATCAAGACAGCATGGTATTGGCAAAATAAGAAAGAGATAGATAAATGGAACAGAATTGAGACCCCAGAAATACACCCGTACAAAAATAGTCAACTGTTATTTGACAAAGCATTCAAGGCAATTCAATGAAGAAAGGATAATCTTTTTAACAAACAGTGATGGAATAACTGGGCATCCATATACGTAATGACAATATGCATTTTGATGCATAATGATGATCATAGTAATAATAATATAATGAATCATCTAATCACAGACCCAGCAATTTCACAAAAATTAAATCAAATTGGATCATAGAGTTGAATATAAAACAGAAAACTATATAACATCTAGTAGGAAATATAGGAGAAAATCTAAGTGATCTTGGGCTTGTTGATACTCTTTTAGCTACAACATAAAACACAATCAATAAAAGAAAAATTGATAATTACAAAATTAATTTTAAAGCTTGTATCTACACAAAAATGGGCATCTAGACGTTTATAGCATCCTTATTCATACCTGTCAAAAAAAACCTGGAAATAATCAGGATGTGTTTCAACAGGTGAATGGTTAAAGAGACCTTGAGACCTCCAGATGATAAAGTATTATCCAATGATAGAAATATATGAACTATCAAACCATGAAAAGACATAGATGTATCTTAAATGCATACTGGAATCTAAAAGGAGCCAAGTTTATTCCAATCCTATATAATTCCCAAGTCTGAGATAGGCAAAACTATGGAGATATTAAACTTTCCAATGCTTTTCAGGGTTGAATAGATAAATCACAGGGGATTTTTATTTTTTAGGGAAGTGAAACTATTCTGTATATTATAATAGTGGATATGTGACACACGAATTCATCAAAATCCATAGAAATTTGCAGCACAGAGTGAACCTTAATGTATCCAAATTAAAAACAAAATCATTTAGGAGGTCAAAGAATCCCAGGAGAGAATGCATAATGTGACAAGATAATCTTCACACAAATGTGTGAAACAACTTCAGTGAAGGTGGGTGGAGGGGACTGTAGTGACCTGAGTAACTCTGGAAATGAGTAGAATCTATAAGATTCAAGGCATGAGAACATATGTATATGTATAACTGATTCACTTTGTTATAAAGCAGAAACTAACACACCATTGTAAAGCAATTATACTCCAATAAAGATGTAAAATAAATAAATAAATAAAAAATTAAAAAGATTAAAGGCAAAAGAAAGCATACATACTCACTTCACTTTATCAATGTTTTGATAAAGATTTTTTACTATGGAGGTATAGGTTAAGAACTCTGACACCACTATACATCTATACTGGAATTGAACAATGAAGTAAATAGACAGCAAATGGTGGGAGCCAGATTTCTCAGTGTTGGGGTGGGAGTTTACAGTTAAGCAAGGGGAGGAGGTTAGAATGATTTTTCTGGTATTTGATTAGAGCTGGGGACATCAGTATAAACTTTTGTGCAGGTTAATATAGAGACAGATGGTTATGCATAGAAATAACTATAGATATGTGTGCATGCCCAGATTAGGGATACACATATATTCCCTTACTCTACCAGTTGAGAGAACATAGGAGCAATGATACCTCAGTAGCAAAGAGCACACCTAGCACCCAGCTCTTGGTTTCTAATACCATTCTCCAATAAACGGAACCAGGGCTCCTTAGAGAAATGGCTGTTTCTAGGACTTGGGCAGGCAAAACAGAAGATGAGGCTGGAGTATCTTACAGTTCCAGAAAGTAAGCAGGTACTCAAAGAAAAAGGTACCCATAATGATTTGGATATTTGGATATGTCAAAGGGACACAGGAGCCAAAGAGTCCTTTTCAAAAGGACATTTGAAACAGCTTCAAATGGCCAAAGCTGAAATAATTTGAGCAAATATATAAATCAATAAATACATAAATATTGGATTAGAACCCAAAATATAATATAGATACCCACAAGTTCAATACATAGATATATTGAATAGCTAACTAACTAAATGGAGGAGAAAAGACAAATTTCCCATGCAGAAGAATTCCAAATAATTTATGTAAGTATTCCATCCTCAATTAATGGAGCATTACTCCCCACTCCTAAGTGTGGGCTGCACACGATGACTTCCTTCCAAAAATCATAGTACAGGAAATAGAGAAAGCAAATACTACCTCTGTCAAGGGATCGAGGTCAGCATCAACAACGATGTCATATTGATAGTATATTGTAGCCATGATACTATGTGATGAAAATAACGGTTTACCTCTGTGATCCTCCTTCCAAAAACCTGTAACCCCAGACTAATCTTAAGAAAACATCAGAAAAGTCCCAATTGAGGGACATTACAGATATATAATATCTAATCAGTAGTTCTCAAAATTTTCAAGGTCAGCAGAAACAAAGGCATCTGAGGAACTGTCACATCTTAGAGGAACCCAAAGAGACATGATGACTAAATGTAAAGTGGTATCCTAGATTGGATCCTGGAGCTGAAAAAGGACCTTAGATACAAAGTAAAGAAATCTGAATGAAGTATGGATTTTAGCTAATAATAATGGGTCAATATTGGTTCATTAATTGTAACAAATGTACCATATAATGTAATAGATTAATAATAGGGGAAACTGGGTGTAGTGTATACAGGAACTCTCTGTACTCCCTTGGTAATTTTTTTGTAAATCTCTAATTTTTCTAAAATAACAAGTTAAAAAAAAAATCCTTTGCTGACCCAACTTTAAGTGAAAGAAAAATGAAAGTGATTGGTTTGCACATTGTTTTACGGGAGGATTAAAAAAAAAATGAATTTGTTAAAGGAGGATAACAAGATGGTTTCAGATTGTCCCCATCAACTGGAGAGTCTGTTTAAACCCTGATTCCCCTCCATGCAAAATTAACTATCTTTCGGCGTGGGAAGACAGCATATTGCATGGCATAGGAAATTGGAAAGAAATATATAAAGTATTGTGATGTTCAATGTAAAACAGTTACTTGCAAATATTTCATAGGGGTTCATTACATATGTCCTTTACTTTAAAAACTGCAATTTAAATTCCCAATTTTGTTATATTTAAAGAAGAGAAGTATTTGTTTATAGAAGTGAATTCTTATCAAGAAATGGAATTAGGGCTTCCCTGGTGGCGCAGTGGTTGAGAGTCCGCCTGCCGATGCAGGGGAAGCGGGTTCTTGCCCCGGTCTGCGAGGATCCCGCGTGCCGTGGAGCGGCTGGGTCCGTGAGCCATGGCCGCTGAGCCTGCGCGTCCGGAGCGTGTGCTCCGCGACGGGAGACGCCACAGCAGTGAGAGGCCCGCGTACCGCAAAAAAAAAAAAAAGAAATGGAATTAAATGTGAATAAGGGACCCTTTTGATAGCAGGCTAAAACTGGAAAAAAAAATTATTGCATAAGGTAAAAGCAATGGAAAATTCAATGCTTTTTTTTTTGAAGCAGCCCCACAGAGTTAATTCCTTCATGGTGCTGAAGGCTTTTGCTTTGAAATTCATTTTACTGACCTAAAGCTTAAACTGCAGTGTGACTCAAGGATAATTGACAGGAAGGTGAGAACATCATGCTAGCATTGTCACGTATGCCCTCACTCATTCCCTTGTTAAAAGATGCATTATGTAAATGTATCCTCCGCTGAAATTTGCTAGCATTTTTTTGGTCCCTGGTAAAGTATTACCCATGTTTGGCAAGGAGGAGGGGTAAAACCCACCCTTTCAAATGGTTCAGTGATTATGTCCCTACACTTTAACTTCTGCCTGAAATTCAAACCCACATAAAAGGTTTCAAAACCTAAAGGTAGTTGTACTCTGTACCTGACTTCGGCGTATAATGTAGGTTTAGAAAAAACAATAAGGCATATTTAGAAGCAGGAAATAGATGTAATTAGACTCTGAGACATGTTTTTTTGGCGAAGTACTTTTCTAAAGTTACCTTGTAGCTGCAAAATCAATCTCTATCACACCAGCCAAAAAAATGATCAATTATCCACCCAGTTATGTATACGTCAATCAAAGCATATAAAAATCACAGACAGAGATAGGTGAAGAGTTGAATGTAGCAACAGCATGATAGGCTATTCATTAATCAGAATCCAGATTATTCTTATTCTTCAATTAAACACTGTGGAAGTTACAGGTGAAGGCATGGTCTTCTATCTTTGATGGAGTGGTTAAAGAGTTTCTCAATGAAACAGATTATTCCTGTGAATGGTTCTTACAAAGCAGGTAAGAAAGTATCACTGCTGGAGGGAATAAAAAGAGTAGTGGGCTTTTATGAAAAATAGATACAAATGATGAATAAATTATAAATGTCTTTAGTTTATCTTTGCGTTGATGTTATCCATGCTTCAATATCAGCCTTTACTAATAGGAGCCCCTGAGAATATGATTCTCTTTTAAGGCCATAGAGAGAACCCAGTTAATACAGAGGGACACATAAAAACTGATCTGAAAAAATACACTATGTCCTTGGGTTTTGGAGATAAAAAACTAGCTTTTAGTTCTTTATTTGTAGTGTGTTTTCCTAGCATTAATGGAAAAAATAGAATCTTGTTTTAAAGTCTTAAAATCTCTCATATTTGCTCTTTTAGTATCGATGTGTTTGAAGAGAAAGTAACTTGAGCAAAATAAATTATGGCCCTGACGTCGACTGACTTTTAACCTGTGTTTCCCAGAACCCAGAGCTATTCTGCAAGCCTGGTTTCTTCTAAACCTGAGCATGGGCCACATAAAACAGCTCGTTATAAGTGAATCAGAACTGTATCATTCTAGGACATACACATTTTGGGGAGGGACTTAAAAATGAAAATCCTGAATAAAACTTTTGTCAGTTTCATTTCTATTGGAGCAGCCATTTGAAAAGGTTTCTGATAGCGAAAGAGTAATTAAACCCCTTTATCTTCCCTTTAAAAAAACGGGGATTGACTCAATGTAGGTACACGTTCAGTGTCAAAACTTAGTCATGCAAGGAGGGTAGGGATTATTAACCAGAGGCAATCGATACAGGCATTAGTGTCACATAGCTGTGGAGTCAAGCGATCGCGCCTTTCTTGAGCACGGTTCTCCCCTCACCATGCAGTTCATTAGTAAGCAGTTGGAAAATACCAGCACAGAGCATATGCCAAAGCAGATAAAGAAACGACTCAAGGGAGATTTAAACTCCATGACTATACATATTCCCACACAGTTTAAAGAACATAACTACTCACAGCAGGGCAAAACCCCACAGTTTTCTTTCGGTGAAACAATCCCCATTACCCCTGTGGCTAGAATGATGAGAAAATGAATTTGAAAATATCTGTAGAATGGTGCTGATATCTTTGGTCAAGAAATGAGAGTGGGAATCCCTTTCATCTTCTGAGATCTACATCTTGTTCCTGATACTGGTGGGCTAGTGAGGTTTCGACCGTAACATCAGACTGGAGAGGCCTGAGTTGTAGGCTTATATCCACATTTCTTAATCACAACAGTTTCTCTGCACTGGAGTGAAAGCAGAAGATGGTGGCCATTATCAGAATATTTAAATTTGTAGAACCAATCTTGCTTTATCTGGATATCTTGAGAAAAAGTATTATCTTTGTTTTTAACCGTTAGCAATAACAGTTATCAAGTACTGCATGCTGATATGTGCCAGGGTGTGAGCTTTAGGTACATAATTCACTTAATCCTCACAGAAGTGTAAGAGGAAGATGTTATGATAGACATTTTACAGATGAGGAAGCAGAGGCTCACAGGGGTTAACTTTCTCTATCACATGTTTTACAGTTAGAAAGGGCAGGATCTTACCAAATCCTAGGGCTCTGTGTGTGTGTGTGTGTGTGTGTGTGTGTGTGCATCCAACATTCATTTTACAGGTTTACCTAGTTGCCTAAATTCTTCATATTTTACCAACTATATGCACATCTATACACCAGTGGAAAATGCATTTGTTCTAACTTGGTCAGGTTAAAATATTCAGGTCTGGACAATAGCTTGATGGTAGCAACATGATTGATATCCAGAAATACTGATTGGAATGACTGTAAATAACCTCTGGCAAAGTCATTCAGTTGACTTTTGTGATACCATGATCTCATTTTTCAAGATCATTTTGCATTAACCTCTTACTCACTGACTACATCCAGAGTGTAGCCACACGGCTTCACCTAAACAATGAGCACAACCCTGACTTGTCTTTTCCTATTTCATTTCCTTGGAATGACTCTAGATTTGTTTATTTCCCTGGATTACAAAGGGAAAGGGACAAGGCGTTTTTATTGGAGGCCAAGTCAATTACATTTAGAAATAAATAATACAAATATGAATCAATAAGGGCTGAGGGCCTTACTGGAGGAATACGCAAATAATTTCCAATTTAATAGGGAAAAAATACTTGGCTTTAGTTATCCAAGTTCGTGACTAGGTTATTTGAATCAAATTCACTACATAATGACTTGCTTGTCCTCTATTTTTCTGGCAGCATTATGAGAGCAGCTATCAATAGAAAACTTGGGAAAGCTACAGAATTAGCACTGAGATATTACAGGTTCATGTGGAGAAACTCATTCATTCATTATACAGATACACTTGAGTGCTTTCTGTATAGTGGGCATTGTTTTACGTGCTGAGGATACACTAGTAAACAAAACAGGATAAACTATCCTCATGGAGCTTACATTCCGGTAAGGGAGGGCATATATATAATATGTTAGATAATATTAATGCTTTGTAAAAAAATAAGTCAGAGAAGAGAGATAAGGAATGTTGAGGGTGAGAGTAATTTTAGATAGTCTGGTAGTTTTAAAACATGTCTGCAAATTCTTTGACACATTTCCCAAGGAGAGAAGGAACTATATATCCCATTCTCTTAAATCTGGACAAGTCTCTGTGACTTGCTTGTAACCAAGAGAGCTCAGTGAAAGTGAAGTTGCATGATTTTTGAGGTGAGGCCACACATAGAATGCAATGTGGCTTACCATGGAGTTGCAAGGGTTTTCCCAAGTGTACCCTAAGAGGTGGCAGAGGCTACCCCAACTTTGAGAATCACTGGTCAAGAACTTCTATTAGCTTGAATACATTGTAGGTGATTTCTTCTCGACTTCAGTGAGGATGCTTGGTTTTCACCCACTTAAAGTAAGAGTATGATGACTACATGTTCCTAGCTATCCATTTTTACGTAGCTGGCAATCCTGGGAGAGGAGGATAAGGAAAACTTAGGAAGAGCTGGCTGTGGTTAGTTCTCGGGGGAAACTTGTGCTCTATATTCTCTTAATTATCCTTTGCTACATATTCAAGCCTTCCTCCATCTGCCCAGTGGTCTCCTCCACTCCCATGGAGTTTGGCTTATGCTCCAGACGGAGATGTGCATCTTGAAAGATGTCAAGCCCCAATGGTACTTTCTTCTGTCCTCTTACAGCCAAGAAAATGGAAGTTGCTCTGTGTATCTCAAGTACGAAAGATTTTAATAGAGGAAATGAAAAACGTATATAAACTTTGGAAGATGTAGGGGGAGCAAAGTTCAGGGAAGTGGTCAGCAAAAATCTTGGTATGAAGCACCCAAGCAGGTTGTTCTTAAGGACTAACTTGGAAACTGCTGCAAATTAAAGAATCCCTGGAAGATGCCAACAACCACCACCTTAATCTGCATCAGTTAGGTGAATGATTCTCAAGGGATCCCCCCCAGAAGCTCTGTGAACTTCATGTGTGTTCACACATCTCCCCAAATCTCCTCAATCTCCCTCTTTTTGGCAGACTCAACCCTGGAACCAACTACAAAGAGGGCATTCTGGAAAATGTAGCTCCCATTTTCTCCTCTGCAATGCACTAGGAGAAGTTAGAAGGGGGTGGTGACGGACAAGTTGACAGCAGACAATCCGGCCCTCTTGTTTCATAGAGACTTTGCGGTGATTAAATGAAACGATGCATACAAAACGATGGAAGAGCATGCAACTGCAATAAATGTTATCTATTATTAGTATTAGTATATTATTATTGGCATGTGTGTGCCTGAGGAAGAACATGATATGATAGATCCTGTTATGTTCTGATATCTTTACTTGGAAGTAGAAATTTTGGCCAAAAACTCAGATTCCTTCTCTGTTAGAATTATACCTTTCCCTTTAGCCCAGATTGAGGTTCCTTTCCAGAAGGGGATTATGAGGTACATGTATACATGAATTAAATGTAACTCTCACAGGAAATTAAAATACTGTCATCCAAAGCTCTAAGCTGATATAGCTTAGGACTCTGCATACTAATTCAGAGATATGGAAACCTTTCAAGTGTCTACAAAAATAGAGAGGCAGTTGGAAAGTTATAATTGGAAAATTATAGTATCACTTTTACTGACACAGAAAATATTTTCTATCATCTCTTTCAGACTAATAAATATGTATTTGATATAAAGTGTTTAAGCTATTAAGATATTTTAATTTTTTTTGAGTTGGGGAAATAAAATTAAAGAAACAAATAAATCTTACTTTTCAGTTATAAAAGACAAGATAATGAATGAATAATTTGTTTATCTGAAACTGGACACTTTTTATGATTGAGAATATATTTCATATTTCTCCATTCACATGAGGTAAGCATTAACTGTGGATTTAATTGGAGCTTTCGGAATGCTTCAGTGAACACTTCGTACATTATTTAAAGGTATTTACGTAATCAAGCTTAGAACCAGAATTGTTCCCTCTTAGTACTAACAAGGGCATGATCTGACATTTAGTTTGGAGAATATGACCAGAATGGTCAATACAGTTGCTGTTACCTCTGCTCTTTTGAATCACTTTGTTACCTTTATAGAATATTCAAAGTAACTATAAAATAAAATAAATGAAGACAGTTTGGGAGTTACAGGAAACTCTTCTACTTTGGTAACTGAAAGGAAAATGATGTTTTTCCTTAAGGCAGTCTCTTGCAGACATCTTCCACGTCTTTAATGGATGAAAAACATGGACTAGATTTCATCAGTCTTCTGGGATTAAAAAACATTCCTACCATTCCAACTGTATCAAGAAAGACAGCCTTAAAGATAATTCTGTAGGCTGGCCAAAGAGTCCCTTTGTTGTTACTTTTCCACCTTGAAAAAATATCTTTATTTGATACATAAAATAAAAGGTGACACAAAATGCTGCATTTATTTAAAAAACTCTTTAAAAAATATTGGAACTTAATGTCCTTCATTCAAGCGCAGAAACATTGCTTTAAAGGAACTATATTCTAAAGTTGCTTATATTTAGTTCAACTGTTTTCACAAATAATACCTCTTTGAAGTTGGTGATTACTTCTAGAGCTAAAGGAAGACAATGTCTGTGAAAAGGGATAAACATGCAGGGAGCTTCACTTGTTTGGTAATATTCAACTTATTAGGCTGGGTCATGGGTGCATGGATGTTTTTTATTATATTTTTACTATATGTATATGCATATAATTTTCTATGTTGAAATATATTTATGATAAAGTTTCTGCACTGTTGGTTATAGACATCTCTCAATTTAATACTGTTTCCTAAAGCAGTAATACTAATTAATATTAATATTTATGTACTGATACATACTAGTTTACTAAATTATATTTATGTTAATTTATACTTCCACGCGCAGTGTATAACTGTTCCAATTGTTTCACAATTTCACCAAAACTGGGCATAATCAAACTTTAATTTCTTTTGGTGCCAGCTTGGAGAGTGGAAAATTATATTTCCAGATGTCCCAGTAAAATGGCAGATTGAATACATGCCTTTACATCTACTTTTCCCCAAAGTCACCTTAAACAGCAGAAAAGGATTTTTAAAGGCATAAACCCACAAAGAAAAAGGAATTAAAAGAAGACAACAGAAACAAAATTTTGAAGTGTGAAACCAGACAGATGAGTAGAATCTTTCCCAGCAGACCCAGGAAAGCTGAATCATAGGCTGGTAGTGGGAAAAGCTAAGAAGCAACAGATTAACATTGAGTAATCAGCAATGCTGGTATTTTTGGAACCAGAAGTGTAGGTGAGGCTGAAAAAAGAAGAATATGTGAAAAATAAAGCACTTATATCCCTAGATATCTTCCCAATCCTTAGAGCGAGTCAGGAATCCCTTTGGCATTCTGGGAGAAAATTAAAGGGATAATCATCTAGGATTTGAAGATGACAAAAGAGAGAAACTGGATGACACTAGGCACAGCCAGGGGCAAAGAGAGAATATAAAACAATGACAACAACACAGGTGGATTAAGTGAATTTCTACTAGCTGAAAATGGAGCTCCCAGTCATTTCCCCAGAATTTGGCATCAAGGCCCATATCCACAGTACAACAGATTAAAGAATTATTTTCTGACATTTTGGACCAGGAAAAGAAGAAAGAACATAAAACCATGACATCAAGGTTTCTCCACCTAAGTGGTTCAACTTAGACTTGCCTACACTGAGGCCCACAGTCAATAATTACCACCCTACCCCACCAGAACTTTTAGTTAGTTCAGATGATTGAGAAACACAAAGATTACAAGATATTTGAGAAAAGCCTCTATCATGAAACAGAGAGAAAAAATGAATAAACCAAAAAATGACTTGTAGGAAATTAAGAATATGCAAGCAGAAGAAAAGTTAAATAGATACTATATTTTGTACATGTGAAACAAAAACAGGATGATACTTAAAAATTTAAAGAACATTCACAAAACAAAAATGAACTTTCGGAACTAAAAATATGATAGCAGAAAGAAAAAAAACAATTGAACAGTTGATAGTTCAGGCAAAGAAAACCCACCATTAATGTTGAACAAAAAGACAAAGAAATGAAAAACAGGAGAAAATCAAGTGAAGAGAACCAACACTGGAATAATTTGAATGTAAGAGAAAAAGAAAATAGAAGGAAGGAAATGCTCAAAAGTGATCAAGAAATTTTTTCAGAACACAAGAATATGAGTTTCCAGATTGAAAGGACCAACTGAGGCCACAGCAGAGTGGGTAAATACTGACCTACACAATCAGGAAATTTCACAACAGTAACATAGGGAAGATCTCACCACCTTTGAAACAGAGAAGAACTGGGGATCAGAATGCCATTTGGCTTTTTACATGTGAGGCTGGAAGCTTGAGAATAGGTGAAAATGACTTCAATTTGTTTTAATTAAACTTTTTATTTTTAGATGATTGATGACATACATGCAGTTGTGAGAAATAATGCAGAGAGATCCTATGTATCATTTACCCAGTTGCCCCAATGATAACAACTTGCAACACTGTACTGCAATATCACGATGAGGATATCGACATTGATAGGATTTACCAGTCTTGTTCAAATTTCTCCTGTTTTACTTATACTCATTTGTGTGAGTTTGTGTGTGTGCCTGTATTTACTTCTATTCAAATTTATCATTTGTGGGTTTGTGTATCCTCCACCATGGTCAAGATACAGAACACTTCCTTCAGCACAAGTTTCTGTTGTTGTGCCTTTTTATAACCACATTCACCTTTCTCTTATCCTCTCCTCAGTCCCTTAAATGGATCCCTTAATAGTGATCCATTAAATTCACTAACCTGTTCTCCACTTCTTTAATTTTATCATTTTAAGATTGCTATATAAACAGGATCTTATAGCATACAATATTTTGGGGCTGCCTTTTCCCTTTGCATGATTCCCTGAAGATCTGTCCAAGTTACTGTATGTAATAATAGTCTGCGTTTAAAAATTGCTGAGTAGAACTCCACGGTATGGATGTACCACAGTTTGTTTGCCCATTCACTTGTCAAAGGACATCTGGGTTATACACAGTTTTGGTTATTATGAATGAAGCTTCTATGAATATTTGTGTATACAGATTTTTGTGTGAGCACAGATTTCCATTTCTCTGAAGTAAATGAGAGTGTGCAAATGCTGAGTCATACAGTAATTGCATTAGTTTTTTTTTTTTTACATCTTTATTGGAGTATAATTACTTTACACTATTGTGTTAGTTTCTGCTGTATGACAAAGTGAATCAGCTATACGTATACATATATCTCCATATCCCCTCCCTCTTGCGTCTCTCTCCCACACTCCCTATCCCACCCCTCTAGGTGGTCACAAAGCATCGACCTGATCTCCCTGTGCTATGCGGCTGCTTCCCACTAGCTACCTATTTTACATTTGGTAGTGTATATATGTCAATGCTACTTTCTCACTTCATCCCGGCTTCCCCTTTCTCCCAGCTCCCACGTCCTCAAGTCCTCAAATCCATTCTCTACATCTGCGTCTTTATTCCTGTCCTGCCCTTAGGTTCATCAGAACCATTTTTCTTAGATTCCATATATATGTGTTAGCATATGGTATTAATTTTCTCTTTCTGACTTACTTCACTCTGTATGACAGACTCTAGGTCCATCCACCTCACTACAAATAACTTCATTTTGCTTCTATTTATGGCTGAGTAATATTCCACTGTATATATGTGCCACATCTTCTTTATCCATTCATCTGTCAATGGACACTCTGGTTGCTTCCATGTCCTGGCTATTGTAAATAGAGCTGCAATGAACATTGTAGTACATGTCTCTTTTTGAATTATGGTTTTCTCAGGGTATATGCCCAGGAGTGGGATTGCTGGGTCATATGGTAGTTCTATTTTTAGTTTTTAAAGGAACCACCATACTGTTCTCCATAGTGGCTGTATCAATTTACATTCCCACCAACAGTGCAAGAGGGTTCCCTTTTCTCCACACCCTCTCCAGCATTTATTGTTTGTAGATCTTTTGATGATGGCCATTCTGACCGGTGTGAGGTGATAAATCATTGTGGTTTTGACTGGCATTTCTCTAATGATTAGTGATGTTGAGCATCTTTTCATGTGTTTTTTTGGCAATCTGTATATCTTCTTTAGAGAAATGTCTATTTAGGTCTTACCCCGTTTTTGGATTGGGTTGTGTTTTTGACATTGAGCTGCATGAGCTGCTTGTATATTTTGGAGATTAATCCTTTGTCAGCTGCTTCATTTGCAAAAAGTTCCTCCCATTCTGAGGGTTGTCTTTTCATCTTGCTTATGGTTTCCTTTGCTGTGCAAAAGCTTTTAAGTTTCATTAGGTCCCATTTGTTTATTTATGTTTTATTTTCATTACTTTAGGAGGTGGGTCGAAAAGGATCCTGCTGTAATTTATGTCACAGAGTGTTCTGCCTATGTTTTCCTCTAAGAGTTTTATAGTGTCTGGCCTTATATTTAGGTCTTTAATCTATTTTCAGTTTATTTTTGTGTATGGTGTTAGGAAGTGTTCTAATTTCATTCTTTTACATGTAGCTGTCCAGTTTTCCAAACACCACTTATTTAGGAGGCTGTCTTTTCTCCATTGTATATTCTTGCCTCCTTTATCAAAGATAAGGTGACCATATCTCTGGGCTTTCTACCCTGTTCCATTGATCCATATTTCTGTTTTTGTGCCAGTACCATATTGTCTTGATTACTGTAGCTTTGTAGTGTAGTCTGAAGTCAGGGAGCCTGATTCCTCCAGCTCCGTTTTTCCTTCTCAAGACTGCTTTGGCTATTCGGGCTCTTTTGCGTTTCCACACAAATTGTGAAATTTTTTGTTCTGTGAAAAATGCCACTGGTAGTTTGACAGGGATTGCATCGAAACTACCCAAAGTAGATTGCTTTGGGTAGTATAGTCGCTTTCACAGTGTTGATCCTTACAATCCAAGAACATGGTATATCTCTCCATCTGTTTATGTCATCTTTGATTTCTTTCATCAGTGTCTTATAGTTTTCTGCATACAGGTCTTTTGTCTCCTTGGCTAGGTTTATTCCTAGGTATTTTATTCTTTTTGTTGCAATGGTAAATGGGAGTTTTTCCTTAATTTCTCTTTCAGATTTTTTGTTGTTAGTGTGTAGGAATGCAAGAGATTTCTGCGCACTAATTTTGTACACTGCTACTTTACCAAATTCATTGATTAGCTCTAGTAGTTTTCTGGTGGCATCTTTAGGATTCTCCATTTATCGTAACGTGTCATCTGCAAACTGCATTAGTTTTGTAAGAAAATGCCGAAATGCTTTCCAAAGTGACCCCGCTATTTTATTTTCCCACTAGCCATGTGTTAGACATCCAGTTTCTCCAAACATTCACCAGTATTTGGTGGGGCACTTTAAAAATGTCAGCCATTTTGATACGTGTATAGTCGTATCTCATTGTGAGTTTAGTTTTGCATTTCTCTAATGACTAATGAAGTTGAAAATCTTTTCATGTGCTGATTTTCCACCTGTATATCCTTGTCAATGAAATGTCCATGTCTCTTGCCCATTTTATAACTGGACTGCTTGTTTTTTAATGTTGAGAATACTTTACATATTTTAGATATTAATCCTTCATCAGAATAGGGTTTAAAATATTTCTACCAGTCTGTAGGTTGTCTTTTAATCCTCTTCATAGGGTCTTTGGTAGAGCAATCATTTTTAAGGTTGATAAGGTCCTATTCATCATTTTTTCCCTTTTATAGGTCATGCTTTTTGTGTCAAGGCTAAGAATTCTGTGGTTAGCCTTAGTTCCTGGAGATTTTCTCTGTTTTATTTTTCTTGAAAAGTTTCATAGTTTTAGGTTTTACAGTTAAGTCTGTATTCATTTTGAGTTAATATTTGTGTAAGATGTAAGGTTTAGGTTGATGTTCATTTTTTTTTTTTTTTGCATATGGACATCTGACTGTTCCAGCACCATTTGTTGAAAACGCTATTGTTCCTTCATTAAATTGCTTTTGCCCTTTTTCAAAAAATATCTTAGGCACATTTGTGTGGTTTTGTTTTTACGTTCTCTTTTTGGTTCTATTGATTTTTGTTTCCATCTATTTCTCAGCTACTGCCATACTGTTTTGCTTACTGTACACATATGATAAGCCTTAAAATAAGGTAGAATGATTCTGCTTTTTCAAGACTAGTTTAGCTAATCTACTGCTTGTGTCTCTCCATATCAGTTTTAGAATAAGCTTGTCTACACCTACAGAAAACCTTGCTGGGATTCAAATAAAATTGCTTTTAACCTATAGATCAGTTTGGGGAGAGTTGACATCTCTACTATATTGAGCTTTCCAATCCATGGATAATGGTGTGTCTGACTTCAAGTGTTTAAGGGAAAATATTTACAACGCAGGATTCTATGTCCAGTTATATATTAAAATAAAAAGATATTTCTAGACTTCTGGTTTCTGGTTCTGCATGTAAGGAACTTGGAAGACACAACGCTGCACTAACAACAAGTAAAAAGGTGAATAAACTAAAAAATCAATAATTCTGAGATCTGTAAGGGAAGTTAGGTCACAGGGCAAACTGCTGACCCCAACACTGGAGAGACTGACAGGCAAATACAGAGAATCACAACTTTACTAGAGCGGAAGATTATGAACTAAAACCTCCGTGGGAACCAATGCTGGGGTAGGAAAACCAGAACTATAATTGGTGAACTGCTGAAAGCTCAGAGTGGATAAGTCTGAGAGTTAAAACTCTAGGGGTCCCAGTCATAGGGGGCTTTCCACACTTTAGTGAGTTTTACGTCAATCAGGTTCTCACAGTAAATATCAGTGAAACATGACTCTTTTTGAATTATGGTTTTCTCAGGGTATATGCCCAGTAGTGGGATTGCTGGGTCATATGGTAGTTCTATTTTTAGTTTTTTAAGGAACCTCCATACTGTTCTCCATAGTGGCTGTATCAATTTACATTCCCACCAACAGCACAAGAGGGTTCCCTTCTCTCCACACCCTCTCCAGCATTTTGTTCGCAGATTTTTTGATGATGGCCATTCTGACCAGTGTAAGATGATATCTCATTGTAGCTTTGATTTGCATTTCTCTAATGATTAATGATGTTGAGAATTCTTTCACGTGTTTGTTGGCAATCTGTATATCTTGTTTGGAGAAATGTCTATTTAGGTCAAGAGTCATGTACCAAAATGTTCATTGCAGCTCTATTTACAATAGCCAGGACATGGAAGCAACGTAAGTGTCCATCAACAGATGAATGGATAAAGAAGATGTGGCACATATATACAATGGAATATTACTCAGCCATAAAAAGGAACAAAACTGAGTTATTTGTAGTGAGGTGGATGGACCTAGAGACTGTCATACAGAGTGAAGTAAGTCAGAAAGAGAAAAACAAATACTGTATGCTAACACATATATCTGGAATCTAAAAAAAAAAAAAGAATAAGAAAATGGTCAGAAGAACCTAGGGGTAAGACAGGAATAAAGTTGCAGACCTACTAGAGAATGGACCTGAGGATACGGGGAGGGGGAAGGGTAAGCTGGGACAAAGTGAGAGACTGGCATGGACATATATACACTACCAAACGTAAAACAGATAGCTAGCGGGAAGCAGCCGCATAGCACAGGGAGATCAGCTCGGTGCTTTGTGACCACCTAGAGGGGGGGGACAGGGAGGGTGGGAGGGAGGGAGATGCAAGAGGGAAGAGATATAGGGACATATGCATATGTATAACTGATTCACTTTGTTATAAAGCAGAAACTGACACACCATTGTAAAGCAATTATAGTCTAATAAAGATGTTAAAAAAATATATCAGTGAACAATACCCTTGAGCTTCTGGCAGGGGGAGGGGAAAAGGGACCATTTTGAAATACAGCATTTTGAAAGATGCCTAAGGAATCATTGTGAACTATACTCTGTTCTTTTTAACAAGTTCTGTCATCAGGACAAACTACTTCAGCAGAGCCTAATCTGCTGGGGTTTTATTGTAGCCTAACTGACTTGGAGGAAGGGAAATAACCAACTCAGCCTAGTCTAGCCATCCTATCCCACCTAAGTGGGGGGAAAACCTGAGAAGCACTGGTGAAATTTATGGCCCATAGGCATAGGCTTACTAAAAGACTGAGACATAACCAAAGAACTATAAAACACTACCCTGCCTCCACACCTTACCACAACATTACTAAAGTTCTACTTACAACAGTTCCTTTTACCAAGTACGTCATGTTTGGCTATCAAGAAAAAATTATAAGACATACAAAAAGGCATAGAGACACACTTTGAAGAGACAGAGCAAGTATCAAAGCCATACATGACAGGGATGTTGGAATCTGATCAGATTAGGAGTTAAAAACAACTATGTTTAACATGAGAAGTTCTCTAATGGATAAAGTCGACGCCAAACAAGAACAGATAGGCATTGTAAGTAGAAGGTTGAGAATACTAAGAAATACTTTTTAAAGTGCTAAAAATTAAGAAACACTGTAACAGAAATGAAGAATGCTTTTGATGGGCTATTAGTAGACTGGTAAGAATCTCTGAGCTTGAGGATATGTCAATAAAAATCTCCAAAACTGAAAATCAAACAGAAGAAGAAGACTGAAAAAACAGAATACCCAAGAACTGTGATGCAGCTACAAAAAGTGTAATATATGTGTAATGAGAATGCCAGAAGGAGAAGAGAGAAAGGAACAGAAGAAATATTTGATACAATATTTAATACTGATACATTATATATCAATATTTGATATAGTACATAATGAAACAATGATGACTGAGAATTACCCTAAATTAATGCCAGGCACCGAGCCACAGATCAAAGAAGCCCACAGGACACCAAGCATGATAAACGCCAAGAAAAACTATACCTAGGCATACTATAGTCAAACTAGGATATCAAAAATAAAGAAAAAATCCTGAAAAAAGCCGTATGGGAAAAAAATCTTACCTATATAGGAACAAAGATAAGAATTACAACTAATTTCTCCTCAGAAACCATGTGAGCAAGAAGAGAGTGGAATGAAATATATATAGTGTTGACAGTGAAAAAACACCAACCTAGAAATGTGTACTTGTGAAATTATCCTTCAAAAGTGGAGAAGAAATAAAGACTTTCTCAGACAAGCAAAAACTGAGGGAATTTGTTGCCAGTAGACATGCCTTGCAAGAAATGTGAAAACAAGGTTTTTAGAGAGAAGGAAAATAATATAGGCCAGAAACTCAGATCTACAAAAAGAAAGGAGGAGCACTGAAGAAGGAATAAGTGAAAATAAAACTAAAACTTTCATTTTACTTATTCTTTTTTTTTTTTTTTTTCTTTTTTTCTTGCGTTATGCGGGCCTCTCACTGTTGTGGCCTCTCCCATTTGTGGAGCACAGGCTCCGGACGCGCAGGCTCAGCGGCCATGGCTCACGGGCCCAGCCGCTCCGCGGCATGTGGGATCTTCCCGAAACGGGGCACGAACCCGCGTCTCCTGCAACGGCAGGCGGACTCTCAAGCACTGCGCCACCAGGGAAGCCCCCATTTTACTTATTCTTAATTGATATAACAGATAATAATTTTGGTCAAAATAATAATAGCAATAATGTATTCAATTATATATTTGTATATATATCTTAAGTGTGTATATGTATACATACATATACATATGTATGTATTCTAATACATAAGCAAAATGAATGACAGCAATGATACAAGGGACTGGAGGGAGAAATTGGGATTTTTATAAGGTACTGAAACCACCCATGAAGTGCTAAAGTGTTATTTAAAAGTGGACTTGGATTAATTGTAAATGTATACCAAAAACTCTAGGGCAACCAATGAAAAAGGTAAAATAGAAGTATAATTGATATGCTAAGAAAGGAACAAAAATGGAATCATATAAATGTCCAATTAAAATCACACTGTCAGAAAAAGAGTAGAAGACAAAAATAAGAACAAAGAACAGGGCAACAAATAGAAGATATTAACAAATATGGTTGATTTTATCCAAGTACATTAATAATCACTTTGAATGCCAATGGTCTAAATGCCCCAATTCACAGATCAATGGAACAAAATAGAAAGTGCAGAAATAAACCCAATGCATATATGGTCAATTAATTTACAACAAAGGAGCCAAGAATATACAATGGGGAAAGGATAGTCTCTTCAATAAATGGTGCTGGGAAATGGTGTTGGGAAAACTGGACAGCCATATGCAAAAGAATGAAATCGGACCACTAACTTACACCATACACAAAAATCAATCCAAAAGGGACTAAAGACTTGAAGGTAAGACCCAAAACCATAAAAGTCCTAGAGGAAAATATATGATTAGCCATGACTTTTTGAGTCTGACACCAAAAGCAAAAGCAACAAAAGCAAAAATAAACATGTGTAATTAGATCAAACTAAAAAGCTTCTGCATAGCAAAAGAAACCATCAATAAAATGAAAAGGCAACCTAGAGAATGGGAGAAAATATTTGCAATTCCTACATCTGGATAAGGGGTTAATATCCAGAATATATAAAGAACTCATACAATTCAATAGCAAAAAACCTAACAATCCAGTTAAAAAATGGCAAATGAGCTGAATAGACATCTTTCCAAAGAAGACATACAAATGGCCAATAGGTACATGAAAAGGTGCTCTATGTCGCTAATCATCAGGGAAATGCAAATCAAAACCACGATGAAATATCACGTCACACCTGTTAGAATGGCTATCATCAAAAATATAAGAGATAACGGGTATTGGTAAGGATGTGAAGAAAAGGGAACCCTCAGCACTGTTGGTGGGAACAGCCAAATTCACATAGCCACTATGAAAAACAAGGAAGTTCCTCAAAAAATTAAAAACAGAATTACCATATGATCCAGCAATCCCACTCCTGGGTATATATATCTAAAGAAAACAAAAAAAGCATTTCTTTTCTTTAAAATAAATTTATTTATTTAATTTATTTAGTTTTGGCTGCATGGGGTCTTTGCCGCTGCACGTGGGCTTTCTCTAGCTGTGGCAAGTGGGGGCTACTCTTTGTTGCGGTGCATGGGCTTCTCATTGCAGTGGCTTCTCTTGTTGAGGAGCACGGGCTCTAGGCGCGCGGGCTTCAGTAACTGTGGCTCGTGGGCTCTAGAGTGCAGGCTCAGTAGTTGTGGTGCATGGGCTTAGTTGCTCCGTGGCATGTGGGATCTTCCCGGACCAGGGCTCGAACCTGTGTCGCCTGCATTGGCAGGCGGATTCTTAACCACTGTGCCACCAGGGAAGTCCCCAAAACAGGATTTCAAGGCAATATCTGCACTCCCACACTCATCACAACACTATTCAAAACAGCCAAGATATGGAAACAACCTAACTGTCCATCAATAAATGAATGGATAAAGAAGATGTGGCATATAAATAATGGAATATTATTCAGTCATGATAAAGAAGGAAATCCTGCCATTTGCAACAGCTTGAGTGGGCCTTAAGGGTATCATGCTAAGTAAAATAGCCAGACAGAGAAAGGAAAATATTGCATGGCTTTACTTACATGTGGAATATAAAAGAAAAACAATTAAAAGTGAAACTCAAAGAAACAGAGAATAGAAAAGTGGTTGCCATTGCCTGTGAGGTAGGGGAAATAGAGGTTGGTAAAAGGGTATAAACTTTCAACTACAGTATGAATAAAGTCTGAGTATCTAATGTAAAGCATGTTAACTATAGTTGATAATGCTCTACTATATAATGGAAATTTGCTATCAGAGTAGAAATTTAATATTCCCAGAGAGAGATTAATTAACTAGATGGAGGGAAATCATTCACATGTATATGCATAATAAATTAGCATGATTTAAATATCCTACAATTTTATATGTCAGTTATGCCTCAGTAAAACTGAAAGTTAAAAAATTAAGTTCCTATACTGACTTAAAAAAAGAGAAGAGTAACAAATACGGTAAGTATTAATCCAATTATATTAATAATCATTTTGAATGTCAATGCTCTAAATGCCCAAATCAAAAGACAAAGATTTTCAGAGTGGATCAAAAAACAGGACCCAACTATTCTTTGTCTATTAAAAAAAACACTTTAAATATAGAGATATACATAGATTAAAAGCAAAGGGATGAAGAAAACATACCACTCTAACACTAAGCAAAAGACAGCTGGAGTAGCTGTATTAATTTCAGACAGAGCAGACTTCAAAGCAAAGGAAAGACATCAGAGATAAAGAAGGGCATTACATAATAATAAAGGGATAAAAAAATAATAAAGGTCAATTCTCCATGAAGACATAACAATCTTTAATTTGTATACACCTAACAACAGAGCATCAAAGTATGTGAGGCAAAAACTGAGAGCTGGAAGGAAAACAGATATATCCGTTCTTATAGTTGGAAACTTCAACACCCTTCTATCAGAAATGAACAAACCCAGCAGGCAGAAAATCAGTAAGGAAATAGTTGATGTTAACAGCGCAGTCAATCAACTAGATCTAACTGACAACTATAGATGACTTCATTCAATAAGGGCAGAGTATACAATCCTCTGAAGCTCATATGGTACATTCACCAAGATGGACCACATTCTGGGCCATAAAACACAACTTAACAAATCTAAAAGAATAGAAATCATAAATGTATGCACTCAGGCCACAACAGAATTAAACTAGAAATCAATAACACATGGGCCAAAGGAGAAATTTCAAGAGAAATTTAAAAATATTTGAACTAGGGATTCCCTGGTTATCCAGTGGTTAGGATTCCATGCTTCCACTGCAGGAGACATGGGTTTGATCCCTGGTAAGGGAACTAAGATCCTGCATGCTGCAAGGCATGGCCAAAAATATATATATATATATATATATATATATATATATATATATATATTTGATTATATGAAATATATAATGCATTCTCAGACTGCATATATATATATTTGATTAAATGAAAATGAAAATATTTGTGAGATGCAGTGCTTAGTGGGAAACTTTTAGCACTGAATGTATATATTAGAAAAGAAGAAAAATCTAAAATCAGTCATCTAAGCTTCCCTCTTAGGAAACTAGAAAAAGATGAGCAAATTAAATTCAAAGCAAGAAAAAAATAAATAAGAAGAATTAGAGCAGAAATCATGAAATTGGAAACAGGAAATCAAAAGAGAAAACCAACAAAACCAAAAGTTGGTTCTTTGAAAAGATCAATAAAATTGATAGGCCTTTAGCCAGGCTAAGAAAAATAAGAGAGGAAATTAATTACTAATACCAGAAATGAAATAGGACATGATTAAAGATCCCATGGACATTAAAAGGATAATAAAGTAATACTATCAACAACTCTGTGCCCACAAATTTCATAAGCTAGATGGACCAATTCCTTGAAAGACATAATCTGTCAAAACTCACACAAGAAGAAATAGACAATATGAACAGGCCTATACCTATTAAAGAAATAGAATCAATAATTAATAACCTTCCCAAACAGAAAGCACCAGGCCCAGACAGATTCACTGGTGAATTCTACAAAATTAAGAAACAAATTATACCAATTCTCTTTCAGAAGGTGGAAGCAGAGGGAACACTTCCTATTTTACTCTATGAGGCCCGCGTTACCCTAGTACCAAAACTAGACAAAGACATTTCAGGAAAACTAAAGACAAATATCTCTCATGAACATAGATGTAAAAGTCCTCAACATATTACCAAATTGAATCCAATAATGTATATAAAGAATTATACACCATAACCAAATGGGATTTGTTCCAGGTATGCAAAGCTGGTTCAACAATTGAAAATCAATTAATGTAATCCATCACATCAACAGGCTAATAAACACACTCAGTAAAATAGTAATCGAGGAGCACGTCCTCAATTTGATAAAGAATGTCTACAAGCAACTTACAGCTAATATCATAACTAACGGTGAGAAATGAGAAGCTTTCTCATTAAGGTCAGGAACAAGGCAGGGATATTCCCTCTCACCACTCCTTTTTAATATAATAATGAAAATTCTAGCTAATGCAGTAAGATAAGAAAGGTAAATAAAAGGTATAATGACTGGGAAGGAAGACATAAAATTATCTTTGTTCACAGATACATTATTGTCTATGTAGAAAATCTAAAAAAAAAAAATCAATTAAAAAACTCCTAGAACTAATAAGCAATTATAGTGAGGTTGCAGAACACAAAGTTAATATACAAAAGTCAATCTCTTTCCTATATATCACTGAATAAGTAGAATTTGAAATGAAAAAGCCAATACCATTTTTATTAGCACTCAAAAAAAAATGCAGTACTTAGGTTTAAATGTAACAAAGTATGTCAAAGATCTATATAAGAAAAAGTATAAAACTTTGATGAAAGAAATCAAAGAAAAACTGAATAAGTAGAGATATTCCCTGTTCACGGATAGGAGGACAACACTGTCAAGACGTCAGTTTTTTACCAGTTTGATCTATACATTCAATGCAGTTCCAATCACAATCCCGGCGTTATTTTACATATGCTGACATAATAATTCTACATTTTATATGAAGAAGTAAAAATCCACTTTACTGAAAGAGATTACTGAAAAAGAACAAAGTTGGAGGATTAACACTACTCAACTTCAAGACTCACTATATAGCTACAGTAATCAAGATTGTGTGGTACTGGTGAAAGAATAGACATATCAATGGAAGAGAATAAGAGCCCAGAAATAGACATAGGACAAATGAGCCAAGGCAATACAATGGAGCAAAGATAATCTTTTTGACAAATGGTGCTGGAACAACTGGACATCTGCATGCAAAAAAAAAAAAAAAAATCTAGACACAAATCTTACACCCTTCACAAAAAGTAACTCAAAATGAATCACAGACCTAAACAAAAATGCAAAACTATAAAACTCCTAGAAGATAACACAGGAGAAATTCTAGATGACCTTGGGTTGGGTGATGACTTTTTAGATAAAACACCAAAGGCATGAAAAACAGAATTGATAAACCGGATTTCATTAAAGTTAAAATTTTCTGCTCTGTGTAAGACATTGGCAAGAGAATAAAAAGACAAGCCACAGACTGGGAGAAAATATTTGCAAAACAAATATATGTGGGAAAAAAACTGTTATCCAAAATATACAAAGAATTTTTAAAATTCAGCAATAAAAATACAAACAACCCAATAACAAAGTGGGCCAAAGACCTTAACAGACACCTCACCAAAGAAGATATACAGATGGAAAATAAGTATATGAAAAAATGTTTTACATCGTATGTCATCAGGGAAATGCAAATTAAAACAACAATGAGATTCCACTACACACCCGTTAGAATTGCCAAAATCCAGAACACTGACAACACCAAATGCTGACAAGGATGCAGAGCAACAGGAACTCTTATTCATTGCTGGTAGGAAGGCAAAATAGTACAGCTACTTTGGAAGACAACTTGGTGGATTCTTAATATGATGTAGAAATCACACTTCTTGGTACACTTCCCGAAGGAGTTGTAAACTTACGTCCACACAAAAACTTACGCATGGATGTTGATAGCAGCTTTACTTGCAATTGCAAAAATGTGGTATGAATGGATAAATAAACTGTGGTACATTCAGACAATGAAATATTATTCAATACTAAAAAGAAATGGGCTATCAAGTCACAAAAAGCCACAGAGGAAACAAATATATATTACTAAGTGAAAGAAGCCAGTTTGAAAAGGCTACATAATGTATGGTTCCAACTACATGACATTCTGGAAAAGGCAAAACTATGGAGACAGTAAAATGATCAGTGGTTTCCAAGGGTTAGCGGGGAGGGAGGGATGAATAGGCAGAACACAGAGGATTTTTAGGGCAGGAAAACTACTCCATATGATACTAAAATGGTTGATATGTGTAATTATACATTTAGACCTTTGTCTAAACCACCAAGAATGTACACCACCAAGAATGAACTCTAATGTAAACTATGGACTTGAGGCAATAATGATGTGTCGATGTATCAACTGCAACAAGTGCACCACTCTGGTGGGGCATTTTGATAATGGGGAAAGCTATGCATGTGTTGGGGAAGGGGTATATAGGAAATCTCTGTACCTTCTCTATTTTGCTGTGAACCTAAAACTGCTCTAAAAATGTCTTAAAACACAGCAAGAAAGGACACTTTTATGACATGAACAGTCTCAAGAAAATTTACCTTCTATGCACTGCTTATCAGAAAACTGTTATAGGATATGGGCCAACAAAATGAGGGTAAAGAAGAAATGGTACCAGAAGATGGGTACTCCAACACGGAAAGAAGTGAAGAGAAGCCCAGGATAATACTAAAGGTATATCCCAGGATAATAACTCTGCCCCAAGAGTAGAGGGCAACCATTCTTGCTTGGAGGAGGTCAGAGGCTCCAGGAGCGATTTGTTTAAAATGATTAATATCACAGAATGTCTGTAAATCAACTGACTGTATTGAAGTGTAATTTACATAATTGATAGTTTTAGGCTGAATTCATAATAATATAGAAAAAACAGATTATTATCATCAAGGAAAACAAAAAATGTGCAAGAAAAGTATGCTACATTATCTTTTCATAATCATGTATTGGAAAAGCTTCTCATAACCATGATAATACAAACACTGAATAGCGATCTAAAGAAAATTGAAACATTTTATATTGGAAAGTAGGGGAGAGAATAAAAAGTATTTGTCAGTGCAGTGGATACTGGGGATGAAAGAGTGACATATCTTAAAATGGAAGAAATAAGTAAGTAAAAATACTTTTTACAAGTTTACAAATATGGAGGTAAATACTGAAAGAATCATCTCAAAGAGTTCAGTGTTGTTTCTGGGAGGGGAAAATGGGATAGTGGTAAGAGCACAGGGTTTCCTAGATTACTAACAGACTTGAGCTTTTTTAGGAGTACCTATTCACAACGACTCCAGGCTGGGCCTTGTCACTTGTTTAGCCAATGGGACAGCAGTAAACTTGACAAAGCATTTGTGTATTTCCACTTACTTCTGCTTTTGGGTCCCTGCTGTTGGTTATTGCTCCTGATTTTTCTTCACGTCTTATTTTCTTTGGGGTTTTGTGATGTCTTTTTGTAAGTTCATATCTGTATGAACTTTTTCTATGGGAATACTTTGAGAATTGAGTAGAAATTGTGTCCTTCTGAGGAGGATTCTTCTTTATTTTTTTCTGCCAGACACCTGTAAGCATTATCATCCAAGACAATACTAATAAATTCTTTGGCTTAAGAAGTTTTGGACAACTAAGAAAATATAAACTAGGGCCCTAAATCTCAAGGGATATTCTTTTCTTCTCCCTCTATCCATATCCAAGGTTTAGAGACAGGAAAATTTCCTTGCTGTCTCCTTTTGTGAGATATAATTTAAGTATCTTTTTGCTGGGGTTATAACCCTTGGGGCCCTAGATATAGTCAACAACATCCAATCTGATTCCACACATTTCATGAGCCTCAGCTTTACCTCCTGCTCCACATATGGCTGAAGTTCTAGAGCAAGCACTGGTTTCCGAGCTTGCTTACATCTCTAGAGTCATTATTTTATTTTATTTTTGACCTTGATGATCTCCCTTACTTGCTTGCTGACTCATTCACACGTTTACAAATATTAAAAAATATTATATCCATCTTTGTTGCTATTTTATTGCTAGAGATATTTTTCTGGGTATTTAGTGGCCCCCTGCTTTATATTTCAGAAAAATAATTCCAAGGACAGCATTTGATCTGGATCAGTACCTTAAGACAGACTGAATAACATTATCCCCCTCCCTTTAAACTTCTACCTCCTGGGGTAATAATTTCAGAAATCCATTGAAAAATTCCAAAGTCCATTTTTTCCAGTGACACAAATGAAACCACTCTGCTCTCACTAGATTGCTGCACAAGCACCTTGCCTTAATGAGGGTGGAAGCTTTTTTGAGTGAAAAAAAATATGTTGGTGCATATTAACTATCCACCCTTGAACAATAACAATGATAAAACTGATGTAATCTGGGGGATTATGTTGGACTCAAGAACTTGTACAATGAATTCTACAAAATAATGCCGAATGAAAAATGCCAACTGTGTACACTGTAAGACAGAATTAGCTTAATTCTTAAATGCCTACCAAGAATATTGGAACAGGGCCCTGAAACAAGATGGCAGAGTTGAAGAACATGCTCTCACTCCCTCTTGCGAGAACACCAGAATCACAACTAGATGCTGGACAATCACTCACAGGAAGACACTGGAACTCACCAAAAAAGATACCCAACATCCAAAGACAAAGGAGAAGCCACAATGAGACAGTAGGAGGGGCGCGATCACAGTAAAATCAAATCCCATAACTGCTGGGTGGGTGACTCACAGACTGGAGAACACTTATACCACAGAAGTCCACTCACTGGAGTGAAGGTTCTGAGCCCCACGTCAGGCTTCCCAACCTGCAGGTCCGGCAACGGGAGGAGGAATTCCTAGAGAATCAGACTTTGAAGCCTAGTGGGATTTGATTTCAGGACTTGGACAGGACTGGGGGAAAGAGAGATGCCCCCCTTGGAGGGCACACACAAAGTAGTGTGCACACCAGGACCCAGGGGGAGGAGCAGTGACCCCAGGGGAGACTGAACCAAGATTACTCTACCAGGCAAGGATCTCATTCGGATTCGATGGAGAAATCAAAAGCTTTACAGACAAGCAAAAGCTAAGAGAATTCAGCACCACCAAACCAGCTCTACAGCAAATGCTAAAGGAACTTCTCTAAGTGGGAAACACAAGAGAAGAAAAGGACCTACAAAAATAAACCCAAAACAATTAAGAAAATGGTCAAAGGAACATACATATTGGTAACTACCTTAAATGTGACTGGATTAAACGCTCAAACCAAAAGACACAGGCTTGCTGAATGGATACAAAAACAAGACCCATATATATGCGGTCTACAAGAGACTAACTTCAGACCTAGGAACACATACAAACTGAAAGTGAGGTGATGGAAAAAGATACTCCATGCAAATGGAAATCAAAAGAAAGCAGGAGTAGCAATACTCATATCAGATAAAATAGACTTTAAAATAAAGAACATTACAAGAGACAAGGAAGGACACTACATAATGATCAAGGGAACAATCCAAGAAGAAGATATAACAATTATAAATATATATGCACCCAACATAGGAGCACCTCAATACATAAGGCAACTGCTAACAGCTATAAAAGGGGAAATCGACAGTAACACAATAATACTGGGGGACTTTAACACCTCACTTACACCAATGGACAGATCATCCAAAATGAAAATAAATAAGGAAAGAGAAGCTTTAAATGACACAAGAGACCAGATAGATTTAATTGATATTTATAAGACATTCCATCCAAAAACAGCAGATTACACTTTCTTCTCCAGTGCGCACAGAACATTCTCTAGGATAGATCACATCTTGGGTCACAAATCAAGCCTCAGTAAATTTAAGAAAATTGAAATCATATCAAGCATCTTTTCTGACCACAACGCTATGAGATTACGAATGAATTACAGGGAAAAAAACGAAAAAAACACAAACACATGGAGGCTCAACAATACGTTACTAAATAACCAAGAGATCACTGAAGAAATCAAAGAGGAAACCAAAAAATACCTAGAGACAAATGACAATGAAAACACGACGATCCAAAACCTATGGGATGCAGCAAAAGCAGTTCTAAGAGGGAAGTTTATAGCTACACAAGCCTATCTCAAGAAACAAGAAAAACTTCAAATAAACAATCGAACCTTACACCTAAAGGAACTAGAGAAAGAGAACAAACAAAACCCAAAGTTAGCAGAAGGAAAGAAAGAAATCATAAAGATCAGAGCAGAATTAAATGAAATAGAGACAAAGAAAACAATAGCAAAGATCAATAAAACTAAAAGCTGGTTCTTTGAGAAGATAAACTAAATTGATAAACCATTAGCCAGACTCATGAAGAAAAAGAGGGAGAGGACACAAATGAATAAAATTAGAAATGAAAAAGGAGAAGCTACAACAGACACCACAGAAATACAAAGCATCCTAAGAGGCTACTACAAGCAACTCTATGCCAATAAAATGGACAACTTGGAAGAAATGGACAAATTCTTAGAAAGGTATAACCTTCCAAGACTGAACCAGGAGGAACTAGAAGATACGAACAGACCAATCACAAGTAACAAAATTGAAACTGTGATTAAAAATCTTCCAAAAAAACAAAAGTCCAGGGACAGATGGCTTCACAGGTGAATTCTATCAAACATTTAGAGAAGAGCTAGCACCCATCCTTCTCAAACTCTTCCAAAAAATTGCAGAGGGAGGAACACTCCCCAACTCATTCTATGAGGCCACCATCACCCTGATACCAAAACCAGACAAAGATACTACAAAAAAAGACAATTACAGACCAATATCACTGATGAATATAGATGCAAAAATCCTCAACAAAATACTAGCAAACAGAATCCAACAACGCATTAAGAGGATCATACACCATGATCAAGTGGGATTTATCCCCGGGATGCAAGGATTCTTCAGTATATGCAAATCAATCAACTTGATATACCATATTAACAAATTGAAGAATAAAACCCATATGATCATCTCAAAAGATGCAGAAAAAGCTTTTGACAAAATTCAACACTGACTTATGATAAAAACTCTCCAGAAAGTGGGCATAGAGGGAACCTACCTCAACGTAATAAAGGCCATATATGACAAACCCACAGCCAACATCATTCTCAATGGTGAAAAACTGAAAGCATTTCCTCTAAGATCAGGAACAACACAAGGACGTCCAGTCTCGCCACTCTTACTCAACATAGTTTTGGAAGTCCTAGTCATGGCAATTAGAGAAGAAAAGGAAATAAAAGAAATCCAAATTGGAAAAGAAGAAGTAAAGCTGTCACTGTTTGCAGATGACCTGATACTATACATAGAGAATCCTAAAGATGCCACCAGAAAACTACTAGAGCTAATCAATGAATTTGGTAAAGTTGCAGGATACAAAATTAATGCACAGAAATCTCTTGCATTCCTATACACTAATGATGAAAAATCTGAAAGAGAAATTAAGGAAACACTCCCATTTACCACTGCAACAAAAAGAATAAAACACCTAGGAATAAACCTACCTAGGGAGACAAAAGATCTGTACACAGAAAACTATAAGACACTGATGAAAGAAATTAAATATGATACCAACAGATAGAGAGATATACTATGTTCTTGTTGGAAGAATCAATATTGTGAAAATGACTATAGTACCTAAAGCAATCTACAGATTCAATGTAATCCCTATCAAACTACCAATGGCATTTTTTACGGAACTAGAACAAAAAATCTTAAAATTTGTATGGAGACACAAAAGACCCCAAACAGCCAAAGCAGTCTTGAAGGAAAGAAATGGAGCTGGAGGAGTCAGGCTCCCTGACTTCAGACTATACTACAAAGCTACAGTAATCAAGACAATATGGTACTGGCACAAAAAGAGAAACATAGATCAATGAAACAAGATGGAAAGCCCAGAGATAAACCCACGCACATATGGTCAACTAATCTATGACAAAGGAGGCAAGGATACACAATGGAGAAAAGACAGTCTCTTCAATAAGTGGTGCTGGGAAAACTGGACAGCTACATGTAAAATAATGAAATTAGAACATTCCCCAACACCATATACAAAAATAAACTCAAAATGGATTAGAGACTTAAATGTAAGACGGGACACTATAAAACTCTTAGAGGAAAACATAGGAAGAACACTCTTTGACATAAATCACAGAAAGATCTTTTTTGATCCACCTCCTAGAGTAATGGAAATAAATACAAAAATAAACAAATGGGACCTAATGAAACTTGAAAGCTTTTGTACAGCAAAGGAAACCATAAACAAGACGAAAAGACAACCCGCAGAATGGGAGAAAATATTTGCAAATAATCAACGGACAAAGGATTAACCTCCAAAATATATAAACAGCTCATGCAGGTCAATATTAAAAAAAGAAACAACCCAATCCCCAAATGGGCAGAAGACCTAAATAGACATTTCTCCAAAGAAGACATACAGATGGCCAAGAAGCACATGAAAAACTGCTCAATATCACTAAGTATTAGAGAAATGCAAATCAAAACTACAATGAGGTATCACCTCACACCAGTTAGAATGGGCATCATCAGAAAATCTACAAATAAAAAATGCTGGAGAGGGTGTGGAGAAAAGGGAACCCTCTTTCACTGTTGGTGGGAATGTAAATTGATACAGCCACTATGGAGAACAGTATGGAGGTTGCTTAAAAACTAAAAATAGATTTACCATGTGATCCAGCAATCCCACTACTGGGCATATACTCAGAGAAAACCATAATTCAAAAAGACACATGCACCCTAATGTTCACTGCAGCACTATTTACAATAGCCAGGTAATGGAAGCAACCTAAATGCCCATCGACAGACGAATGGATAAAGAAGATGTGGTACATATATACAATGGAATATTACTCAGCCATAAAAAGGAATGAAATTGGTTCATTTGTGGAAATGTGGATGGATCTAGAGACTGTCATACAGAGTGATGTAAGTCAGAAGGAGAAAAACAAATATCATATATTAACGCATATATGTGGGACCTAGAAAAATCGTACAGATGAACCGGTTTGCAGGGCAGAAATTGAGACACAGACGTAGAGAACAAACGTATGGACACCAAGGGGGGAAAGCGGTGGGGGGGGGTGGGGATGGTGGTGTGATGAATTGGGCGACTGGGATTGACATGTATACACTGATGTGTATAAAATTAATGACTAATAAGAAACTGCTGTATAAAAAAATAAATTAAAAAAGAAAAAAAAGGATATTGGAACTCTCCAGATCTGAGTGAGAATGGCTGCTTCTCCACACCCTTGCAAACTTGTATCCTCTATTGGATAAAACGAATGGGCCTTTTATTTTAAATGACAATCTGTGAAATTTAAAGCTCTGAAAAAAATCACTCTGGGGTTGTATGAAGTTTTCCTTTAGAAAATGAATAATTTCATAAATATCTGGCCTTATGTAGAGTGAGGAGACATCTTATTATCATCAGTATTTGTACCTTTCCTGATAACTTCTGTTTTCTTTTTATTGAAATAATATTTAAGTCCTGTCAATATGTGAAACAAAATAACAGGGTACCTGAGAGGCAGTTTAAAAGCTTGAGTTCTACACTACATTGACTTGATTATGAACTCCAGGTTTGCCACTGCTAGCTATATAGACAAGGGAAAATCTCTTTGAGCCTCAGAGATCTAAAATGTTTACAAATTTCTTATACCATCAACTATAAAATAAAATGTAATTTAAGAATAAGTCCTAAGTTTTCTTGAATCTAGTATATTGACACATTATTCTACCTTGGTATTTTTCTTCATACAGAGAAAATAAAGTTGGCAGAAAGAGGAACAATTTTTACCTCTGTTTCTGAAGTTTAATTATCAAAACACAAGATAGACAAGTATATCTGTATTGTTTCAAAGGCCCTTTGTACATGAATTATAAGAATAAGAAATTTTTTGTTTGTCAAATAATAATTTCTACTTAGATTTTCCCCTCAAAGAGTCATTCATGAGGTATCTGTATACCTTCTAAAAATGATTCACAGCTCAAGTGGTGTGATTTCCAACACCATATGCTTCGGCAACAATGCTATACAAATCTAAATAATGAGTTTCCTTTCCCAGTGAGACTCTTTCACTAGCCCCACAGCCAGCATTTTCTAAGTTTGCAAACTTTTTGTAACTAAACACAGGTTGTGTGACAGCTTCTATTATTTGCCCAATAACAGTTCTTGGGTGCCCCTCCTTCTTAGGAGCCTTGCCAATGTTTGATCACAGCTGTGAGCAATTTGAGGGAAAAAAGAAGATGATTAATTGGGGGAACCAAGTCATGGGGCATTGGGTGCCTGCCAGAGAATTGATGAAGGACTCAGATTAATACCTGTGAATCATAGCTTATTCTAACGCTTATAAAACCCAAGGCACAAAATATGCAAAATACGACATGTTCCATGATTGCAGTGATCCCTCCCAGCCAAAAAAGGGTATTAAGACCTCTTTAAGTAGGCTCCACTCAGCATGGCTGGCTCTTAATGTAGCAGGTGTGATGTCCCTCTGTGAGTTAACTCCAGTGAAAACTGGATTTGGACCTTACTTGATGATACATACTAATTCACTCTTTATTTTTTAATGAGATAAACTTTAAAAAGCTTACTGAAGCTAGTCTTATCCAATATCAGAACAGGGTGAACACTATTAAAAATTCACAGAGTTGTTGAGTCACTTGGCAGGTGACGCCCTTGTTTTACAACTGTGGAGACTAGGCCAAATCTCATTTTGTTCCCCAACAGCGCTCTCACGTAACATCACCAAGTTAAAAATGGTGTCAGCACTTCTCAGTTCCCCATTTGAATTACACTCTGCGCGTACTGGATAAATTAACTGCAATCCAGATGTCAGCCATAGCATAGAGAAGTTTGTTTACCTCCCAATTTCATGTCTTGTAGAAAGTTTAATGTCATTTTCTGAATTTCTGCATATTTTCAGAGAGGTCATGATCACCTCTGGCTTTACTCTCCTGTTTATTTTGCAACAGTCATTGTATAGTGTTTTACTATCCAGTGTATTCTGCACAGCATCAATTATTCACTTACCAATTATTTATTGAGGGCGTATTATCTCTTAGGCCATGTTACATGTGAGACACTGGGCTGGTTTTAGGGGAAACAATAGGCTAGTGTGGGGTGGAGACATTTGTTAAATAATGATACAAATAACTAGAAAATTATGAATGGTAAGTGCAAAGATGGAGAAGAGAATGTTTACAAAAACACTTATTTTGTCTAGCCTAGGGGGTTAGAGACAGCTTTCCTTAAAAAAAAAAAAAAACAACAACAACAAAAACCTGCCATTAATATGTGACCCGTGCAAGAGTTAACTAAACTAAAGGAGAGGGTAAGAAAACTCCATGTTTCATTTAATGACTTAATGACTTGAACCCTAACGTAAAGGATTCAGTTCCATGAGAGAGTTTGGAATATGAGAGTGCTAAAGGGTAACAGAAAATGTACGGTTCATGAGGTGGAAGCATTTACCTTATATAGGAGGAGAGGCAGCCCTCTCTTTTCACAGAAGGAAAAGAGGATGCCCCGAAGTTAGAGGTTCCTTGATTGGTATGTTGGGGGGCAGGGAGATAAGGGAGTTACCATCTGATGCAGATGGAGAGTTCCATATGGAAAGGCCCCATGGTGGGAAGGAAAACATAAGAGAAGGTCACTGGGGCTGAAGTACAGAAACCAGGAGGAATTGTGGTGTGAAATGACATTGGAAAAATAGCAATGTCATGTAAGAAATTGTAGGCCATGTAATGGATTGTGGTCACTGTCCAAGCAATAATGAAAAGCCACTGATGTAATGGAGATATGGTCTAATCAGGTTTGCATTTCAAATTAGCATCTCTGTTATCCAAATTTGGAGTAGGAGCGAGTGGAGAGGCCAAGAATTAAAGTAGGCTATTGCAGTAGTCCACTTGACGCTTGGACATAGCTTACTTAGGCTAGAGTGGTGGCAGTAGATATGGAAAGACATGGGAAATTTGACATACATTTAGGAGGTAAAATTGACAGCTTTGTGATTAATTGGATATGAGGATTGAAGTTTAAGGAAGAGTCATGGATTATTCCTAAATTTCTTCCTTATATAAGTAGTTGGATGGTGATGCCATTCACTCTTAAATAAGAGGACCAAGTAAGGAGACCATAAATTTGATTTTTGACGTGGGTTTGAAGACATCTAAAAAGAAACGTCAAATAGGCATTTGAAATTATGGTCTAGAGTTCCAAGGAGAGTTTTGTTTGTAGAAATAAAAACTTGAATCACCAGCTTATGCGTGCTAATTGAAACCCCGAATGACAATAAGATCACTTAATAAGAGAACATAGAGTAAGACGAAAAGAACTTAAGTTTTAGTTTTGAGAAACTTCAACACTGGGTGTCCTGGGAGCAGAAGAGGATGAAACTGCAAATAAGGTGGTCAGTGAGAAGTTAGAGCAGAAGGAAAATAATAAGGGAGAGTAATGACTTCCAAGCCAAAGGACTAATGTTTATCAAGAAGGGAGTGGTCAACAATGTCAAGAGCTGTGGAATCTTGAATAAGGTAAGAATTTAAATTTTCCATTGGATGTAGTGAGATGACAGTGCTGGGAAAAGTCCAGATTAGAGGGGTTTGAGAAGTGAGCCGGCG
>NW_006780759.1:446032-446860 GCF_000442215.2 Lipotes vexillifer | reverse complement strand
CTCTTCTCTTTCAAGAAGCTAAGTGGTTAAGGAGAGAAGAAAGAAAGGGCAGTAGATGGTAGTGGCAGAGGAAGATTTGTTTTCCTTTTTTTTTCTTTAATGATAACGACTTAAGCACTGATGTGAAGGATTTAGTTCCACAGAGAGTTTGGAGTATGAGAGTGATAAGGGATAACAAACAGTGTACAGTTAATAAGGCAGAAGTTTCTACCTTCTATAGGAGGAGGGGCAGCCTTTCCTCTCTTTTCACAGAAGGGAAGGAGGATACTCCAAAGTTAGAGGTTCCTTGATTAGTATGTTAGGTGGGAGGAAGATAAGGGAGTTACCATCTGATGCTTTCTCTTTTCATTGAAAATGGTTATCATATGATAGGTGGAGAGGAGCAGGGGGAGACTTGATGTTTTGAGTAGAGTGGGTAAAGTTTGAAATAACTGTTGCAAAGAGACTGTGGGCACTGTTGAGGGCCCCTTTGAGGATGGAGTTTTTAAAAATTTATAACTGGACCAATATGCCCTGTTAACAGGGACTTCCCTGGTAGTGTTTAACTATAGGAATAGAGAAAAAAGATGGTTGAGCTACCAAAGGTTGCGATTTGAGTAAATGCCACACACACACAAAGGAGTGGCTCAGACAAAACTCAGCTTCCTGACTTAATTCCTCCTACTCCCACGCACACATCTTCAAAAGGCCATTCATAAAAGGCCTTTGAATTGTGGATCAGTGTTTTCTTAATTTTTGAGGACAATAGAGGGTTTGTGTTGCGACAACACAGCCAATTAAAAATTGATTAGACATATTTTTCTTAAAATGCCTTCTTCTACCACGGTG
>NW_006780759.1:441103-446022 GCF_000442215.2 Lipotes vexillifer | reverse complement strand
TTTCCCTTTCTCTAACTCTGCCTTGCCACAGAGCCACTGAGTCATCCATTTGATTTCACTGCTTCCTGCTAATTTCAGCCCTCAGCCTGTCACCTTCTGCAAGAAGTAGCTTACCAATATGTTTTCCTAAACAAAAACAGTTTCTTCCCCAAAAGAAATTCAGGTGCCAGCAGTTAAGTGGATAGTTTGTTTCACCCATGACATATTATTATTTAACTGTGTCTTATCTGTGACAATCTGCTCTAAAGGTGTCTTTGTTGTTTTCAAAGACAGCAGAAACATGCTCGTCCTCTCTGCTGTCATCGACCAGCAAATGTGTGACGCTGGGAAAGTCATTTTATTGTTCTAGATTAGGGATGGGCAAACTGCAGACGGAAAGACAAATCTTACCCATTGCCTGTTTTTCTAAATAAAGTTTTATTAGAACATGCTCTCTGTTTACTTACTATTTATGGCTGTTTTTGTGCTACAACACTATAGTTGAGTAGTTGTGACACAGATCGTCTAGTGTACAAAATAAAAAATATTTATTATTGGGCTCTTTAAAGAAAAATGTTTGCCAATGCCTATTTTAGACCCCAGTTTATCCTTCTGTAAAATGAAGGAATCTGAGAATATGTTCTCTCATTATCTTTTCAGTTTTAATATTTGAAGATGTTAAAGCTATAACTATTAGGTCTTTCCATAAAAGTCAGCTCATCTGAGAGGATTTATTTGACTACTGTTGAAAAGTAGAAATTCTGGCCCCCATGATTCTCTATACTTTTAATCTGCTTTATTTTTATTAATATATTACTCTGGCATAATATATGATATATACCTATTAAAACATAAATTTCGTGAAGGAAAGAAATTTTTGTTCAATGCTGCTCCTCAGTGCTTAGAATAATATGGCACATAAATAGATGCTTAATAAATATGTGTTAAATAAGTGAATAAATGAATGAATGAAATACTTCTCATTGGAATTTCTTTCCAGTCTCATATATAGAGACATGAAACACTTGGAAATAAATGGAAGTGAGTACTTACTATTAAAGCTTTCTTAAATTGTTCAGGGCTCCTAGGAGATTGCTATGGTTCAAATGTTTGTGTCTCTCCAAAATTCATATGCCGAAGCTCTAACCGCCAATGTGTCTGTATTTGGAGACAGGGCTTTTGAGGAGGTGATAAAGGCTAAATGAGGGAAAAATGGTGGGGCCCTAATCTGATAGGGCAAATGCTATCCTAAGAAGAGAAAGAGACATGCACTCTCTTTCTCTGCTATGTGAGGACACAACGATAAGGTAGCTGTCTACAAGCCAGGAAGAGAGTCCTCACAAGGAACTAAATGGGCTGGCACCTTGACCTTGGACTTCCCAGCCTCCAGAATTGTGAGAAAAAAACCCCAAACACCTCAGTCTGTGGCATTTTGTTATGGCAGCTCGACATGACTAACAGAGGGATGTTTGAAAATGATCTCTGGAGATATGCTTTGATGACCATACTCTTTCCTTCTCTGAGGACAACACCATTCAGGCATATCCTATTGGATTAATAAGCAGTGGGCTTTTTGCACGTGAAAATGATTTGTAAATATGAAAAATATGTCAAGGTTAAATGAATTAAAAGTGATAATCACATCTCTATGCTTAGAAATTAAGTACAGGGCTCCGCATCATGTTAGTGGACATTCCTCTTCACAATAAGTGTATTACTCACAGTTATATATAAAATGGTGGCTAAGCATGTGAGCAATGGAGTCAGATTGCTTGGTTTGACTCAAGTTCTATTTAACTTGTGGTGTCATTATGGACAAGTAACTTATCCTTATTTTCCTTCTTCGTAAATTGAAGAAGACAGTAAAAATAATTACCTATGTCACTCAGAATGGACCAGGCTATGTTGCAGTAACATCCTGCAAAATCTCAATGGTTTAATACAAAGTTTATCTCTCACTCCCTGTACATTTATACATTGCAAGGCAGCTAGGAACTGTGCCCCAGTGGTTCTCACTCTAAGATGCAGGCTAAGAGAGAGTACCACTCTTTGAAACATTGCTAATTGTAATGGCAGAGGAGAGATCCTGACGAATTGCACATTGGCTCTTAAAGCTTCCATAGACATGGCACCCATCACTTCTGCTTACATTTCATTGGCTAAAAGCAAGACATATGATCATTCCTAACTCCAAGAGGGGAGAGAAGAGCAATCCTATCACTGCCTAGAAGAACAAGAAATATGTGTGATTAGTTCTAATGAATATCACATTATCTCATAGGGTTTTTGTGAATGTCAATTAAGAAAAAGCATTCAAAACAGGTGCAGTTCCTGATACAAAAAAAAAAAAAAAAAAAAAAAAAAAAAAAAAGAGCATACTAAATGCTAGCAATTGTTATTATCCAATGTTGAATTACACAGAAAACACTCTTACTGGGAAAAATGACAAACTATTTTTAGCCTTGCAAGGAAACTTTGACCCCAGCAAATATAAGAGATTACAGATGGGGTTAACAGAAAACCTCCCTTCTTTCTCTAACTACCTTTACAGTTCCCCAGAAGAGAACTCAATCCCCTGGCTGCAACAAATATTTTCATTGTCCTCCCCTCAAACTGATTTCTTGGAGAACATAATATAAAAGGAATACAATGGAGAGGCATTTTTCTGTTATCTGATTTTGATAAGATGCCTTACTTTTTGTCTAAGTCCAAGATTTTGTTTGTTTCTAGCTACATGGATTACTGCTTCTTTGATGGGCTACATTAATATGTATATGAAAACCCCTTAATCCCATATCTCTCATACATTAACATTGTTTACAAATCTTGGCTTGCCCATAAATTTTGTTCCTCTCAGTTTTCTGAAGAAGCAAGCAAAGTAGCAAGTAAAATAGTTATGTGACCAATATTTTTAAAGAAAAATATAAAACTAGTGGATTGCATATTGACACAAGAGTTAAGCCAATTTGGTTCCAGCTCTTGATTTAACTAACTACTTAAACTATTTTGATCAAGTAACTTAATCTCTTCTAAACTAAGACTCTTTACCTGCAGAATTAAGGGAGTTAATTTAAACTTCACTTACTTCCACCTTACCATCTGGGATGACTGGAGATAATCTTTAAACTCTTCTTTAATTTCAAGTATTAGTTAATGATGCTAAATCCTTGGTCCATAGTTATATTAGCATACTATATGTAGAAATTCATTTAGATTCCTCAATGTCATTTCAAGCCAGTTTTCTAGAAGCTCAGTTGATTGGAATGAATTTAACTGCTCAATTGTTTGATGTTTCTTATTCAAGTGAAACCAAATTTCACAATCCTGTGCAATTCACTCATCAATAATTATTAGCAACATAATTTGAAATATATTCAGTCTGCAATTAAAAAAGAAAATGCTCTGTAAGTAACAGAGTCAAAGAATGAGAATGATTCATCTAAACCATCGAAGCTTGATTGTTTGTTTGAAGCATCTTCATTAGAAATCTAATGATTATAGAGATTCCAATAACATCCATTTAATTTCTCAAATCTCTATTTACCATATTATTTTTCAAACAATGACATCGGATGTTTTTAACTTGAAAATTTTTTTTAACTTGAAAATTTTGGTCAAGAGCTTATGCAGCTGATTTTTAAGTTAAAAAGAGAACCAATTCCAATAATTTTCTCAAAATCTCTTTTTAGGATTTAAATTATTTTTTATTTTTAATAGAATGACATTTTTAATAAGTCACTTTTAATTCATGGTAATTTTTTCCCTATTAACCAACCCAAGGACTTATATACAGAAAGAACAGTTTATCACAATAAAGCACTGCAGGAAGTTTTTTCCCACAATGCCGATTTTCATGAATTTATCTTCTAGAGTCACAAGATGGTACATGAGGCAAGGATTCATAAAACCCAATTAATTTAGTTTGTGTAGCAGATACTCTTGGTTATCTTGCCTAATAGCCATCCAAATCCTCCACGCCTTTCTTTTTTCTCACTATAAAGGATAAAAATACCAGAGAATCGGTTTACCAACCTTCATGAAGCTAGAAATGACCATATGACCCGCGTTCAAGCACTGAGTTGTAAGGCGTTATGTGCCAGTGTCCTTCTAAGAATATTTTGCTTTTCTGATAAAAGGGATATGTGTGGCCATACGAGCTACTTCCCTTCTTCCTGTATTGATTACAGACTTCACTATGGAGCTGTGGAAACTCCATTACCATCATGATGTCAAAGAATGAAGACCAAAGGCTAACACACCCAAGATGGTGGAACACAAAAAGAGAAACAATCTGGGTCCTTAATGACACTGAGGGGCAGCTGCACCAACAATACCTACCATTATCAACTCTGTAACATCTTCTTGGGTGAAATTTTTGTTTCTTTCAGCCAGAAGTATCTCTTACCAATAGAGTTGGCATGTTAGTTTGTTTTGATTTCCCTGCTTAAAAAAGTTTATGACCTTCCACTCACTAAATTTATCATTCTTTCTATTCCAACATTTTAATTAAAAATTTTGTATAATCATTGGAACAAAAGGTCCTTAGAGATTACTTAGATCTTTGTACGCTCACATAAAAGCTAAAAAGTCCCTCAGACATGATTAATTCCCTCAAGGTTTAAAAGGAAAAATATTCTACATCCTTTATCATTAATCCCTTCCAATGACTTTTGGGAACATTAAGAATATGGAAGAGGAGGTGGAGAATACCCTGGAAAAACTTCAGTTGGCTCTGGCAGTTGCTGTAAATCCTAAGAGAATGTTATAAAGTCAGGCAGCGTGAACGTAATAGCAACTCTGGGCATCCTGGGAATCTCCCATAGTGCCTCAATATGGCAAGCAGTTACTTGTTGCTAGTGCCCTTTATGCTTCCACTTATTTTAACTCAGGACATTCCCTTTGTTTTTTGTTTTTAATTTTTTTTTTTTTTTTTTGCGGGT
>NW_006780759.1:439888-440986 GCF_000442215.2 Lipotes vexillifer | reverse complement strand
TTTTTTTGCGGTACGCAGGCCTCTCACTGTTGTGGCCTCTCCCGTTGCGGAGCACAGGCTCCGGACGCGCAGGCTCCGCGGCCATGGCTCACGGGCCCAGCCGCTCCGCGGCATGTGGGATCCTCCCAGACCGGGGCACGAACCGGTGTCCCCTGCATCGGCAGGCGGACTCTCAACCACTGCGCCACCAGGGAAGCCCCTCCCTTTGTTTTTTTCTCTAAAGTTGTTTCTCTCACCCTTTATGAGACATATTCTATATTGGGTTATTAAATCAATAAAATTCGATGGGTGAGATATGAAAAATATCACAGTGAATAAAAGTAAGAAGAAAGGAAATGGGCAACACTCAATGTCCCATCAGCCATGTTTAACGTTCAACTTCACAGATAATCTAGTCAGGCATGCATATATCTGATATGATCAATTGTATGGAAAAGCAGAACCTTCTGGTTTCAAATATATGAATGAGAAAACCTATAGGAGAACCTTACATTATTCTGATTTAACTTCCCCTAGGGTCTTCTAGAATTTTTTCCCCTCAGAATCAGTAGGGCAATCTGATAATGAAATCTGAGGCTATACTGAAGAGAGTTACTTGGGTTGGGGATAAAGAGACAACTGTTGGAAAAGCGGACTTAGAGTTCCCAAGACAACCATCTACCTACAGTTACATTTTGTAAATGTGGAAAAGAACAACACATGTATGTTCACAACATTTCACTGATGTGGCAGATTTAAAAAGAGCATGAATTACATTTTTTTCTGATAACTTTCTTTCCCAAGTTTCTTATTTTGTGGAACAGTGCTACTTACACCATCAAGGAAATTATATTTTAATATTTTCCCTCAGAGTCAGCAATAGTGATTTTGTCCTATATTCATTTTTACTTCAACAAGACCTGCCACACTGAAGAAAATAAATAAATATATCTATATAATCTGAATATGCTATGCAAAGATAAGTTGGTATGAATAGAAAGATCCATCAGATATATAGATGGGAGTAGATGAGGAAGCTATAGATGAATATGTGTATATAATATGCTCACATTCATAAATATGTTAGGGCAGCATTACAAGAAGTTGAAAACAGTCTGG
>NW_006780759.1:422921-439878 GCF_000442215.2 Lipotes vexillifer | reverse complement strand
GCAGGAATGAGGGTTAGAGTGACATATACTTCACATTTTGTTGACTTTTGTCATGTTCATATTGTTTTCATTGAGATATTAATTTCATAATACAAAGTACCACAAAAAGCATTATCAGTGACTCACCACCAGAATTACTGTTCTAGTTTTCTATTCACTTAAAAAAAAAGTTACGTCCCTATTGTTCTCAGAACTCTTTCTTTAAAATTGGGGATCATAGATGGTAGGCATTTTGCAACAGGCAGGGAAGTCTACAAAACAAGCAGTTGTTACCCAAAATGCCCACAGCATCTCTACTGAGGAAAACTGGTTTCAGCTTAAGGATGGATTTTGTTGGTTTCTTCGCTCACACTATTTCTTGTATCCGATGTCTTACTCTTTTTTTGAATTATTTTTTAGTTTTGCTGGACCATATCTTTCAGTCATATTATTTTTCAGGAAAAAACAACATGCATCTAGTATATTTTCCAAATCCTTTTCATGTTTAAGAACCTCTATTTTCCCCATGATTAAATGGGTCTAGGATTCAAGGTTCAGAATCCTTTGCCTTCATACTTTTGAAGACATTTCATCATTGCCAACTAGCATCCCCTGTTGAAAAAAAAAAAGTAAAATTCTCCTTCTTTACTTTATAACTACTTTCCCCCCTCTTTTGCTAGGAAGTTATTTTTTACGTTCAGAAACGTCTCTAGCATGTGTCTTAATGTAGCTCTTATTTTGTTCTTTCTTCTGTATTTAGAATCTATATCCCTGAACTTTTATGTTGCTATTAGAACAAGTAAAATCAAAGAAACAGGAAAATGTCTTGATCTTGCCAATGCTAGAATGTTAGGGAAAGGAGCAATCAGGAAAGTAGATAGATAAGATTAATACGCAGTTATTTTTAAAATGTCTTTTACACCAGTGATACCTAGTCTCTTAAGGGTAAGAATTTCACTCCTCTCAGAACAGGAGTTTCCAAAAGCAATGGACTATTTCCTTGCAATTTATTTAATTGCCTAGAGATGTAATTGAGAAAATTATCTGACAGAACCAGCAATGCCTTGGTTGCACATAGGAATGGGCAAATCTGCAAATTAATCTCCCTGCACAAAAGAATTAACGGACATTTGAAGACTTCCGTAATAAGACTTTTAATTCAGTCCAGCCATCTTTACCAAAGCAATTTGGAGATAACTTCAGAAATTTTATTCAAATAAATGAAGGTTCAAATGATTATCATTTGTGATAAATCCCATCACCAGGATGCCACCCATTTCTACTTGCTTCCTAATAAGTATATATCACCTTATTAATATTCATCCATTCACTTGTCATATTCTGGGGAGAATGAAACAGATCTTTTCCTCCCCATTTTTTAGAAAATGGGATTGAAATCCGAAGGAAGTAAATGATAATCTGGTTTTCATTAATTTTCTATTCATTCAGACATTTCTTGAGCTCACACTAATCCGGGAACTACCATAGATACTGATGATACAAAGATGACCAAAGGAGTTTTTAGTGTACTGTGTAAGACAGGCATATAAGGAAATTATCACAATACAATGTCTACAGAGTATCCCCAAACTAAACAGAATTTTCCCTTGTATCAAAATCTGTGGTATCCCACTCTTTTAGTCTCTCTCTTTTTCTTCTAGGGTATCCACCCGTTCTATTTGTCATCACATTCTTCCTTCCTTCCAACCATCTTCCACAGTGATACTTCTAAAGCTCAAGTCTAGTAATGTTCTTGACTGACAGAAACACTCAAATTACTCTCTCAACCCCAGGAAAAAGGCATGTTAAATCACACATAAGGCCCAATCTCACTATTTGTTCAATCATATCCTTTTAATATCTCCACTTCGTTCAACACTTAAGCCATACCAAAAGCCTACCAATCCCCTACAACTCCCCAAACATTTGATTTCTGTGGTTTTAACACACTTCTAATTGCCTAGAATTGGCCACCTGTACCGCCTCCAAAGGATCCTTTTAATTGTTACCTCCACTTAATAAAGCCTGATGTAATCTCTAAGGGAAAGAAGTAACCACCACCTCTTTGTCTTCTGGCTGCATCTTGTTTTACCACTGTCATAGGCCTTATTATACTGTAATGCGTTTATTCATTTACATACGTGTCTCCTATCAAGCCGTGAATTCCTTGAAATCATGCGTAAAGCCTTCTTTACCTTTTTATACACACTACCTATAAATGTGCTGAGATATGGTAGATAGTTTTAACAAATTGTCAAACTGACTGAGTTCTCAATAAGAGTACTATGAGATGTGAATGTGGTAGATGGGTCTTCTTTTCTACTCAGTCTAAGGCAGTGGTTTTCAAAGTGTGGTCTCTGGACCTCTAATATAAACATCATCTGGTAATGGGTTAGAAGAGCAAAGTCTCAGAACTTGATCTATCCCTGTCCCAAGACTGGTGAAATCAGAATCTCTGGGGGTGGGGCTCAACATTCTGTGTCTTTACCAGTCCTTCAGGTGATTCTTTTACAGGTGAAAGTTTGAGAACTGTCCTAAGGAAATAGTCCTCCTGTGGGCACTGTGCCTGGCGGCTACTGTAGATGAAAATAAGTAAATCCTTAACTTTTTAGAAGGTTAATTACGGATAGGGTCTAAGAATTGGCCCACAGAAGAGAAGGCAAATTCTCATGGGCATGAATATCACAGGACAATTGCATGAAACATAATGTCAAAAAACAGAGAACGTGCCAAGCATCAAGTGATAGAAATGGAGCACGGTGTATCAGGGAGCTCCAACAGTAATGACGGGAAGATGAAGATAAGTCATCAGGAGACAGAAACTCCAGAATAGCAGAGCATGTGAGCAGGAGCTGGGAGCAAAGGGAGTTGGCAGCAAAGTTCAAATAACTGGAAACAGAACAACTAGAGATTAGGTTACTGCAGAAGGAATGTTTAAGTCTTCACCACACCCAGAAGAAGACTGCAGAACATAAAAGAGGGAAAATGGCAACACATAAAGATAAAAGATAAAAGATAACTGAAAGAGAGACCTAAGAATTTCTGGTGAGAGGTAATTTACTAACTTCCTATGTGAAGGAGGATTGGGACTCAATGGTAGACGCATATCTACCATAATATTTACACATTCTAATTGTGTAATATAGCCAAGTTGTCAGGTAATGAATGGGCTTTAGCACTCTACACAATGGCATTCTAATCCTAGCTTCCCTGATTATCAGCTGTGTGTTCCGAGTATTTTTATTTTAAAATGGGAAAACAACCCTCAGAATGGGAGAAAATACTTGCAAACGAAGCAACCACCAACAAGGGATTAATCTCCAAAATATACAGACAGCTCATGCAGTTCAGTATCAAAAAAACAAACAACCCAATCAAAAAATGGGCAGAAGATCCAAAGAGACATTTTTCCAAAGAAGACATACAGATGGCCAAAAAGCAAGTGAAAAGATGCTCAACATCACTAATTATTAGAGAAATGCAAATCAAAACTACTACAAGATATCATCTCACAATGATCAGAATGGCCATCATCAAAAAGTCTACAAAAAATAAATTCTGGACAGGGTGTGGAGAAAAGGGAACCCTCCTACCCTGTTGGTGGGAATGTAAATTGGTACAGCCACTATGGAGAACAGTTTGGAGGTTCCTTAAAAAACTAAAAGTAGAACTACCATATGACCCACTCCTGGGCATATATCCGGAGAAAACCATAATTCAAAAAGATACATGCACCCCAATGTTCATTGCAATGCTATTTACAATAGCCAGGATGTGGAAGCAACCTAAATGTCCATCAACAGAGGAATGAATAAAGAAGATGTGGTACATATATATATATATACAATGGAACATTACTCAGCCATAAAAAAGAGCAAAATAATGCCATTTGCAACAACATGGATGGACCTAGAGATTGTCATACTGAGTGCAGTAGGTCAGACACAGAAAGACAAATATCACATGTTACTACTTTTAGGTGGAATCTAAAAAAAGGAGGGGCACAAATGAACTTATTTACAAAACTGAAGTAGAGTCATGGATGTAGAAAACAAACTTATGGTTACCAGGGGATAAGGGGGGGAGGGGACAGATAAATTGTGAGATTGGGACTGACAATATATACACTACTATACATAAAATAGGTAACTAACAATAACCTGCTGTATAGCACAGGGAACTCTACTTAATACTCTGTAATGGCCTATATCAGCAGTCCCCAACCTTTCTGGCACCAGGGACCGGTTCTGTGGAAGACAATTTTTCCATGGACTGGGGCGGGGGATGGTTTCAGGATGATTCAAGCACATTACATTTACTGTGCACTTTATTTCTATTATTACACTGTAATATATAATGAAATTATATGACTCACCATAATGAAGAATGAGTGGCAGCCCTGAGCTTGTTTTCACTTGCCACTCACTGATAGGGTTTTGATATGAGTCTGCAAGCAATTGATTTATTATGGTCTCTGTGCAGTCAAACCTCTCTGCTACTGATAATGTGCATTTGCAGCCACTCCCAGCACTAGCATCACCATCTCAACTCCACCTCAGATCATCAGGCATTAGATTCTCATAAGAGGTGTGCCACCTAGATCCCTCACGTGTGCAGTTCACAGTAGGGTTCACGCTCCTATGAGAATCTAATGCCGCCACTGATCAGACAGGAGGCAGAGCTCAGGCGGTAATGCGAGCGATGGGGAGCGGCTATAAATACAGATGAAGCTTCGCTCGCTTGCCCGCTGCTCACCTCCTACTGTGCAGCCCGGTCCCTAACAGGCCACAGACCAGTATCAGTCCATGGCCTGGGGGTTGAGGACCCCTGGCCTATACGGGAAAAGAATGCTCAAAACAAAACCAAAAACAAAACAAAGGAACAGAAGTAGAGTTGCAGATGTGGAAAACAAATGTATGGTTACCAGGGGATAAGGGGGAGGGGAGGGATAAATTGGGAGACTGGGATTGACATATACACACTACTATATATAAAATAGATAGCAATAAGAACCTACTGTATAGCATAGGGAACTCTACTCAATACTCTGTAATGACCTACATGGGAAAAGAACCTAAAAATAGAGTGGATATATGTGTATGTAAAACTGATTCACTTTGCTGTACACCTGAAACTAACACAACATTGTAGATCAACTATATTCCAAAAAAAGTTTAAAAATTAAAGAATAAATATGTACATCACAACAGATTAGTTTTAATAATTAATGACAAAATGGCAATAAAGCATTGTGTGTTCTAGTTGACACATATAAGACACTCAGTACATGATAGTGATTATTATACTTACTTTAAGAAATTAGTCCTAAGTCCTGCATGCAATAGCCATACTATCTGCATAAAATTTTCCATAATATGATAAAGTGATTCTCACTTAGACCTTGCTGTGTCATAAGTGCCAATTAGTAACCTTTGTCTAGGGTGGTAGTGGTGGGTGTGTAGGCAAACTCCCCAACTCCTGACACCCCATTTGTTCTTTCCTACTTACTGTTGGGTTTATATTTATCCCTATTCACATGATAGATGAGGTTACTTGACTGCTACAGTGAAACAGTTGATTACATAACATTGGAGGCAAAACAATTCTGTGGTATGATGCTATTAATTTGCCCAAAATACATTTCACACATTATATTGCTGTCTACTCAGAAACAGAAAACATTTTTTTTACTAGAACAACAGAATAAAGGGCCCCACGTTGCATCTTCCATCTTTTATCAAGAGCCTTCAAGGAATAAAGTGGGAACGGATTTCCTTTCCTTTGCCATCTGCTCATATTGATTTGATTAAGCCCAGAGAGATTCTAGCAAAAGTCTAATTTGTAGGACTTTAATCACGGTGCGGTGTAAAGAGTACTAAGCAGGATTTGAGTATCAACTACTAGTTTATTAGCTGTGAGATCTTAGGCAAGTCACTTCATCTCTTTGAACCTCAATATTCCTCACCTGTAAAATAAGGATGAGGTGATACACCCACTCTCCTTCACAGGGTTCTTTTGAGATGCAACTGCATGTGAATACACTGTTTAAAATGTGCAAAAATTAGCTATTCCCTATTCTTAGTTGCTCTGTTAGGAGGTATTTCTTCATACTTCACCAAAGGTTTCATATAACTCTGCTTGGATCCTGACTGTTTTAACTTGCTAGGACATAGATGTAGATGTATCCTGGTTTTGATCTGTAATCAATTCATGCACAGAATAAACACCATAACCATAACCTTGCTTTGCTCTATAATCGGACATTTTAGTTCTGCTCTTTCAGAGAAATAAAAATTCCCTATTCTCTCAAATTGTCTACTGATGAGTAAGCTGCATTTTACCCCCAAATTTTGTGGTCTTTAAAAAATGAAGACACCGAGTATAGTGTTTATTACAAGAGGCATTAATAACAGCCTGCTCAATAAAGGCTGTCTGTTATATGTCAAGTGGTTCTAGAGTACTGTGCTTCACAGTTCAGAAAATAAAGCTAACCTAAAAAGCAGGTGGTGAATCCTAATTCAAGGAGAGATGTTTGTCGTAACAGGTTGTTCTTAGAGCTAAGGAAAGTCTTTATCATCTGTCTGAGCATAAGGTGTTCTGGTGTTTGGGAAACGGGTAAATAAAGCGTTATTATGTAAGGTGTAGAGAGATGGCCAATTACAAAAATAGAATATAGGATGTGAATTAGCATTAAAACTGTAGAGAGGCAGCTTTAAAACTGTACAGAGGAAGATGGGTTTAAAATGTGATCTAGAAAGGTTCAATTCCTAGTTCTCTGACTTCCTGTGGAGGGTGGAGCAAGTGAATGAAATTCTGAACCTCTACTTTCTTACCTATTAAGTGAAGATCATCAACTCTACCCTGAGAAATGGTTGCAGATATATAATGAGAAGTTACATGTGAAAATATCTTGGTGCCCGACACAGAAAAGGTACTAAAAAAAAAATCAGTTTCCATGATTTTTCTTATTTGTTTTTTTTCCTTTCTTTTCCTTTCCTTGCTCTCCTTTTTATCATTTTTTCTTTTATCTCCCTAGGGCCCAAGTCATCCTTTTGGTGGGATTTAGAAGGCATTTTAGGAACTTACATAGTGACTTCAAGCTAGGTTAGCCAGTTTTAATTTTCAATGTAGTAGTTGTGAAGATGACTGCTTAACAGAGATTTCTAGATATTAAACTACTTGTATTATTCATCTGCATATATGCATAAAAATAAGACCTGGTGAATGGCCAGAAAGAGAAGTTAAGAACAAGAGGCTACCTCAGAAAAATGGATGATTCCATGGCTGGGGCAGGGAAAGTATAAGGGTGTACCTGGAATATTTTGTGGTGCCAGAAAGTGAATGCTCAAAGAGTGATCAAGATCTAGTCATAGAACACAGGAACAAGCATGAAGGGGATACCTGGGACTAAATCTGGGAAAACTGGAGTGGCAAAGTAAATTATGATAGTATCAAATAACTCGCTGATAATTGTATGACCCCATGCAAATTTAAATAATAAAATAAATATAAAAATGAATACGGGAGAAGGGAAAGCTCTTCATTACAGTAGAATGCCAACTAATGAACACAGACAAAATGATGGAATTAGAAAATTACCATTTGGTAACCATAATAGTAATAATTAACTCGGGCAAGAATCATCATGCTAAAACTAGTGGGTGAATATTTATTGAGAAACAAAATATTTATATATTCCCATAAAATACTTATTAATTATAAAAGGAGAAGTAGCAACTTTATAGTAGAGAAACCTGGTGGATACCACCTTCACCAAGTAATCAAAGTTAACATCACTAGTAATAAAACAATCTGACATCATGGCCCCCTGATACAGTGCACTGAGAAGGAACCAACATCCCTTCTGCGGTATTGCAGCCCCAAATGCACAACCTGAATCTAATCATGAGGAAATAGCAGAAAAAGTCAAACTGAAAGACAGTCCTCAAAATAACTGGCCTGTGTTCTTCAAAAATGTCAGTCATGAAAGACAAAGAAAGGCTGAGAGGAACTATTCCAGATTCAAGGAGACCAGAGACATGACAACTAAATGAAACACATGATTCTGGATTGGCCCTTAGAACAGAAGAAAAAATATATATATTTTTAGTGTGAAGCACATTACTGGGACAATTAGCATAATTTTAATAAGGTCTATTAATTAGATGGTAGTATTGTATCAATGTTAGTTTCCTGATTTTGGTGGTCATAATGTGATTATATAGGAGAGTGTCTTTGTCATTTTGGAAATAAACCCTAAAGTATTTAGAAATTGTCTTAGCAAGTTCAGGCTACTGTAATAAAAATATTATAACCAAAGAGATTGATTTCTCACAGTTCTGGAGGCTGGGAAGTCCAAGATCAAGGCATCAGCCAATTTGGTGTCTGGTGAGAGCCAGCTTCCTGGTTTATAGACAGTTATCTTCTTGCTGTATCATCATCTGGAAGAAGGGGGCACAGAGGTCTTTGGGATCTTTTCCATAAAGGCACTAATCTCATTAACGAGGACCTCATCCTCGTGACCTAATCACCTCCCAAAGCCCCACCTCCTAATACCATCACACTGGGGCTTAACATTTAACATATGAATTTTGGGGGGACACAAACATTCAGTCTATAGCAGAGATAATGGGGCATCATGCCTGAAACTTACTCTCAATTGATGCAGAGGAAAAATTATCAATCAATTTATCTGTTGAGAGGGGGAAGAGAATGATAAAGAAAATATGATAAAATATTACCAAATGGGGAACCTAGATAAGTATATATGGGAATTCTTTGTACTACTCTTCTGATGTGAAATGATTTCAAAACCAATTTTAAAAGTTAAAAAAATGAAGAAAAAAACAACACCTCGACAATGGACAAATTTTTTGACCCAAGCCTTGGCTTCACTGATTAGCTGTGTGACAGTGAGAACCTTACCTAAATTCTCCACGCTCAAGTTTTCTCATATGTAAATGGAGGAAATGATAATATCTGTCTCTTGGGTCGTTAAAATAATTAAACAAAATAAATCATATTAGGTGCTTAGCCCTGTGTCTGAAATGTATTAAGTACTCGATGAATTGCAGCTATTGTTATTGTTATATTACAGGCATGAAACAAATTTAGCACATCATTCTCTTTTAGATCTTTCTTTAGTACTCTTCCATGTGCTCATAGGACCTTAGATCTAACTTCATTTTACTACCAGTTAATACTTTGTTATAATTGTTTGTTTGCATGTCTGTCTTTCTCACTGTACAGGTAGCTCCTTGAGGATGGCAAACCTGTTTTCTCATCTTTCTGGCTCTAGTGCCTAGCATACAACAAGGTGCATTTACTCTGAGGAATGTTACGAAAGACAACACACTAGCAGACAGGTGGTTTATGACTATGTTTGACTGAATGACGGTAAGGGGGGTTGCAACGGCAGAGCACAGAAGGAAGTCCTAAGCATATAACCAAAACATATAAGATGCTGATTTATTTGCACCAAGCAAATGTTTCTTATACTCTATAAGACTACATACATCACCTGTAATTGTGAGCGAATTTGAGACTCTCAGTTCATTAGGATAACCAACCAGAGGCGATTAACTTTGGTTTGCAAAAGAGGAAAGAAAGGATGATAGAAATGACAGAAATAATGCATAAATCTTTAAGACACAAGAAATCTTGTAGTATTTGTTTGGCTGGATATTAGGGAGACATGCAAATAGCCCATTACTAATTTAGAATCTTTAAGTCACTAGACTAATCAGCATTTCATCTCCAGGGATTAAAAAAATCGATACTTTGGCTGTATCCTTGTAGGGAGTCTGAAATGTACTCTGAGGAATCTTACGAAAGATAAGTAAATAACATTAAACACAAGTTTGTCTCAGGGCATTTTTCGTTATCACGTGTCTGCTATCTTTTAAATGAATATTTTGAATAAAAGGAGAAAATACAAAGCCCTAAATAATTTCTCTGCTGGGTATGAGTAACTACCCATATGCCTTCTAAGAAAAATCAGTAAATGGAGTGACCATTAAGAAACAGAGAGTTCAGGAGTTACAGTGTCTGAACAACATGGTTTTATTCACAATTCAGCTGTGTTTCCAAGATCACAGTATGACCTCAAAAGGCATCACACTCCCTGAAATGTCTTACATCTAGATGTAAGATGAAAGCATAGATTTTCCATCAGAGAGTGGACTTAAGGGTTTTGGGGTGGGGGAGCTCCAGCTGGCTCCCTACCCCTGGAGTATTTTATCATCGTGTAGTTAGTTAAGATCCGATAGGGGAATCAAAACAACATTCTTCTGCAAAGTAATTACTACTTACACTATATGATCTTTTCAGGTTGGACAAAAGTCTAAATTTCTTGCTAGATGAATGCAGACCTTAGTATATTTGCAAGCTGAAAAGTGAATTGAGGAAGTAATGAGTAACTCTACACAAAGACCATTCTGTAATCCTTTGAAGCCCAAGATCATCCCCAAACCACTGTTATTTTGAGAAATTTATGGGAACTGAAGCAGGAGCTATGTAAAGGGTCAGCTTGTTAAGATTAAAGAATATATAAATAAACCCAAAGAGCTTCTGAGAATCAACACATCCTCCCTAAGTGGTCTCTCCTTCATTTTGCATAGTAGATTATTTTCCCGGGCCATATGCTTACCAGACTCTCTATTATGTTTTCTCCCCACAAGTGAATTCCTTAGCTCAGAATTCAGCCTGAACATCATATATACAAACAAACACAGGATTAGGACAGAGAAACGCAAAGTTACTTTAAGGCACAGAGTATAGTTTCTTGATCAGAAAAAGACTGTTTCAAAGGAAAGAAGAAATATATTTGAAAAGAGGGTATCAATTGAAGAGGTCATTCATGAATTCATTTTAAGCATTACTGAGCTTGTCTCTGAGCCTCAGGGTATGCTAGGCAGGCGCTGGGAACGCAAGGAGAAAAAGGAGTGCGTGAGAAGCTAGCGCTATTCAACCTTTTCCAAACACTGAACAGAGAGTGCCTAGGCAAGCAAATGTTACAGTCTTGCCCATCTGTCAGGTATATCCCTGTTACGGGCCATCTGAGACTGATGTAGGAAATTTTTGAATCCCTTCTCTCCTTGCTCTGATTCCTTACAAAGAAGCCTGATAAAAGTAATTTGCTTTCCTATGTAATATGGCCATAAGGAGAAAATGCATTTGCTCTATGATCACAGCCAAGAATCTACTGAGGAAGGACTGGGAAGTGATAGTTCACAGTGCAATCTAACAGAGTGCAATTTCAGTTTCTAGACCCCAGCCTTATTGTATTATCACTGTGAGCAAGTCTCACCAAATGTTCTACTTGAAGGCCTTTAGGTAATATAGTTTCTGCATCTTTAAGGCTGAGGACCACAACCTAAAGGTGGCCTTGTTTCATTGATATCTTGCTTCATGCATTCTTCTGCGCACAACACAAGCTCTTTTCTAGGTTTCTTGACCATCTTTATCCTTGTTTCTTCTTGGTGAAACATAATGGAAGACCATGGGTTTTCTGCCATCTTTTTTTTTTTCCTGTCTGCCATTGTAACTAAACAAGCTTATTTCTGCCTTGGAGTCGTAGTATTTATTACTTTTGCTGGAATGTTCTTGGTGCCTTCTCCTCATTCAGGTTTCAGCCCAAGTGCTGCTTAGAAAGGCCTTTCAAGACCATCCAATCTAAGGTAGTTACACCTCTGTCATCACTGTTTATTGTATTAATCTTATTTATTTTTTATGAGCTTATTTTATGTCTCCTGCCACTAAAATGTAAGCTCTCTGGGGGCAGGGGCCTTGTTTGTTTTGACCGCCATTCACTCCTCAAGACTTCGAATAACACAGGAACTTAGTAAACATTTGTTTCCATGAATGAATGAGTGAGTGAACGAATGAATGAATAAACATAGCTCATAGATTTGGGGTGGGATTCTATCTGACATCCTGAAGCAAGTTACTTGAGGGTAACTTAACTTTTCTGAACTTGTTTCCTCATCTGTAAAATGGGGATAATATCTCCTTTCAAAGAGGATTAACTAAGATGATCTGTGTTTGCAATAAGATACTTGTCAATACATATTTTTGTTTTCCTTCCTATTCCCTTTTAATACATTTTTGTAATTCAAAGAAAGTTGTTTTTAAACTCACCTAATTAGTAACTAACCACATTATTTTGTGCTTTTCTCCTGCACGCTTTAAATGTCTGGGTTCTAGTCTCACACGTCTTGATTTATAATTCCTTTTTTTGCTCAAATTCAATATTCTCACTTCAATTGAAGTGAGCCTAGAACAGTGGCTTTCTTTTTTTCACTGGTTCATATTTTTTACCTCTTCATCCTGAGGAAGATACAGTAGCACAACTTTCTTTCCTCAAATATTTACTATAGTAATAAAAATAGCTACAATTTACTAAGTACTACTATGTGCTTGGCAATGTGTTAAGCATTTTACATACATGATTTTATCTAATTCCATCTGGTAAATATTATGACAACGATAATGTTTAGACAAGTATTATAACAATCATTGTAGATGATAAAATTGAAATTCAAAGGGACCTGCCGATGGTCACACAATTAGTGAGTAGAAGGGAAAGGATTTCAAGTCAACCCTCTGACTCCAGAATCTCTGCTCTTAGCTACTGTACTATATTACCTTCTCTGGCACCTACTGGGCCTTTGAGATCCAAAGATCAATAAGACAAAATCCTTGTCCTCAAGGAGCAAGAAGTCCACTGTTGGAGGCAGCAATGAACATAATACTCATCATTAGGTCCCATTTGTTTATTTTTGTTTTTATTTCCATTCCTCTAGGAGGTGGGTCAAAAAGGATTTTGATGTGATGTATGTCACAGAGTATTCTGCCTATGTTTTCCTCTAAGCGTTTTATAGTGTCTGGCCTTACATTTAGGTCTTTAATCGTTTTGAGTTTATTTTTGTGTATCGTGTTAGCGAGTGTGCTAATTTCATTCTTTTACATGTAGCTGTCCAGTCTTCCAAGCACCACTTATTGAAGAGGCTGTCTTCTCTCCATTGTATATTCTTGCCTCCTTTATCAAAAATAAGGTGGCCATATGTGCGTGGGTTTATCTATGGGCTTTCTATCCTGTTCCATTGATCTACATTTCTGTTTTTGTGCCAGTACCATACTGTCTGGATTACTGTAGCTCTGTAGTATAGTCTGAAGACAGGGAGTCTGATTCCTCCAGGGAGTGAATGACTTTTTATATGGAAGTTTTGGCAAAGCTTTAAAGAGTAGCAGAAACTTTCATATAGGAAATGGATGAGGGGAGGGGGGTTTCAAAATCACTGGAACATTGTGTGCAAAGCTTAGAGGCATGGGAGAGCACACTGTGCTGAGAAAAGACTGAACTTCTATGAAGCTGAAACCTAGAGTGAATTTGCAGGGTTTGGGGAGGGAAATGTGGCAAAATGCAGGAAAAGAGAGAGGGACCTGAGAATCAAGTTTTGAGGTAGATTTTCAAGGAGTTCGGACATTAGCCCATTTTATTTCAGAGACGAACATCATCAGATCTGCATTTCAGAAAGATCATTCTAATTCTGACCTCTCTCATACTCATTTGAGTGGTAAGAGCAAAGCTTTATTTGCAATGTCATCACTACTCAAAAGGCAAATCCAGCCCCTTTCCAAAAGCGTGTTTCATCACTGTTTTCAGACCCTACTGACCCAAACCAACCCATTTTTCTCTTTTTCTCCCTCTGGAACCCCCTTAAAAACAGATGATTATTCATTAGGAAAGAAAAAATAACATGTCTCTAACACTCAAAAAACAGGAGTGTTTCTTTGAACAACTATTCCATTTATATCTGTAATGGTACTTACATATACGTATTTGGGATTTTCCCTCCTTTATCCCTATGCCCTCCTTCCTGAGCTACCTGTAGATAAATGTTGAGACTTTGGATTTCTTTAGCAATAACTTCTGAAAAGACTTTCTCCTTATTTAAAAAGAACTGCCCCCTCCTCATCCCCCTAAATTTATCCCCAATAATTAGTTTAAAAATTTTTCTTAATCACGTATATACAATAGATTGAAAACACCACAGCCTGAACCCTTCTGTTTTTCGGCATGACGTACATAGCCCTGGCAGGCACTCTGTGTCCTTGATTAGGTGGTTGCTGATCAGGAAAGGAGGACATTCCAACTGTGCTCTCTGGTGACACTGAGATTTGTGCTCAGCAAGAAGCTTATTTTTTTGCCTCACTCTGTCCATTCCGTGATCACCTCCAAGTTATTTTCCAATTCTTGTTACCGTCTGCTACCTATACTAAATGAATACTAATAGTGTTTATAAAAACCTTTGTACCCATCTAAGCTGTTAGACTATTAAGGTCATTTTCTTTAGAAACATTTTCTTCTTTCAGGCTTATGTTTTGCCCTCGTTATTCTGCCCTTGTCTCTTTTCAAAATGTAGCATCTTTTTCAGTATATTCAAAGGCAACGAAGTCTTTTTATTGGTTAGATGTGGTCATTATAGGTGTGAATGGATCCACTGGCATTAAGGTCATCACCAAGGATCCTGAGAAACATCTTAAAAAAGAACAGCTTCTTTGCCTTGGAACAAAAACAAAGCAACACAAAACCCACCAGCTTAAATGCCCTGAGAGAAGGCTAGACATGTTTTCCCTTGAGAAAACACTTGATCAGTCCCCAAGATGTCTAAGGCAATTAACTTAAAAGATTATCTATGTAAACTTTTATATGAATATTACAAGTCAGTGTATGACCTGAAATCAACCACCTGGTACTCCTCACGAATTTGAACCAATAATACTTTTTATGTACACATTCCTGCAAAAGTTCACATCTTACTGAAGGGTGCATCCTTGGGAATTACTGTCTCTGATGTAGAAGGGGAACTTGTTGCTATGTGCACTGTCATCATTGGGACTCAAGCCAAGTACATGCTAGAAAGCCTCAACTGTTGATCGATGGCAAGTACATCGGCTTGTTTAAAATACCATGGAGTTCTCCAGGCATTTCATTTCCTAATTGTGAACAATTATTTGCATTTGATTTAGATCTCATCCTGCTGCCTGGAAGTCAGATGGCAACACCACCAGAGCCAGAGGAAGTAATTACATAATCTCCAACATCTTTCCATCAATTAATTTATTTGGATGAGTTTAAATGGTAACATAAGGAAGTGCTTGATAGTGTTAGCTCCAGGCAGGCAAGAGGGGTGGTGATGGTAAAATGAGTCACCTACATTCTCCAGCTCAGCTGTGTTATGGTTAGCTCATGCTTATTAAAGCAACGCTGCAATCTTGAACTCGCTTTTCAGTAAAGATTCATGGAAGTTCTAGCAGGGTTTGGGAATGTATTAAACATTTTCCTGATAATTTACCAATGTTCTTATTCAGTTTATCTAATTATAATCTGAAAGTCATGAGTTAAGGATAATAATAACCCCTTTGAAAGTCGTTCTGAGGTCTAAAATAAGATTATATCTGAAAAATTACTTCAGTTACTGGCCAATGGCTGTAATTTCTTAACGCATGAAAGTCACTGTTTTTGTTTTTGTTACTATTAATGTCAATTTATTTCGAGAAAATATATGGCAACAACTTTATGAGATAAAATATCTCAGTAACAAAATCCTTTGACTAGAAATGAGTTAGAAAAGAGAAGAGTTATTCCCTCTCATTCTTTCGAAGAGTAAGAGTAAGAACAGAGCTTCAAATGACTAATGGTTTTGATAAGTTATTGCACATTTCACGGAATCATGGTTCTCAGACTTCTGGTGTCTGTAGCCTGCTTTGTTGAGACAAAAGACCATACAGACACCTGGTCAACCTACTCCCAGATGCCAACCCCAAATAAACCAATCTAGAAAACTGGAGATTAGAAAGGGGTGATAAGAAAGGAAGACAGCCAATATCTTGTGTACCAAGGATGTACTTGGAGCTGAGCCAGACACTTGACATAACTCCATGGGCAGATTTTAGAATTCATCTCAACTGCTCTTAAGTACATCATCCCTTTTTCTCAGTCAGCTATACTAGTAACTCTTGCACTTGTGCACTAAGGGGGGTAAGGAGGATGGGGGAACTGTGTTGGGAGTAAGGACAGAGGTAATAAATGGTGGTAAAGGCAGACTATCAGCAGAGGTATTCTCGGAGGCTTCCTGCCCCTCCTTCCTTCTTCATTCACCCAGGCCTGCGGGTGGCCCTCCGACAGTTACCCTGAGATGATGGAAATAAACTGCATTGCTTATCAGCACCCTGTGAGCAGCAGTGCAGTAGCTGTCCAGACTTTCCAGGCTGTACTTGTGAATTTACAGTCACAAAGAAATTCAGATTAATGGGACTTCCTTTTTTTTAATCTCTTCTCCCTCTGCTGACAGGGACCATCATACTGATATGTAGGAATATTATCTCATCTGCTTTTCACAAAGAAAGCCTTTCTAGCTTATTGAGGATTATGAGGCAACCATATTAATTCCATCCTTCTTAAGTGGTTTATCTGTATTGTTATGCAATGTGAGTGGGGGTGGATTTCTCCACACACACCCATTCCCTTACAGTGGCCAAGAACTGAGAGGGAGGACAAAATAGATGTATCTCTGTGAGTACGTACAAGAGGCAGTATCTCTAAATGCATCCCCTAAAAAGTACAAAATGAATGTTTTGTTTCGAGTTATTTTTTTAAGTTTTAATTGAAGTATAGTTGATTTACGATGTTGTGTTGTTTTGAATGATTAATCATTATCTTTCCCTCTAGTGAGAAAAACATTTACAGAGGGCTGTCCTTAAGCCCTCTTTAATGCAGAATGTTCTTAAGCCTAACGGTATTTCTGCATGGAAACTGTAAATAGTTGAGCATGCTTTTTAAAAAATATTCTTTCTTTACGCCTTCCTCCCATTCTAGATGTATTTTTCCCCTCTGCCTCTATTTCCGATTTTTCTGGTCTCTTTCCTATTCCATTTCACCGCTTTTTTTTTTTTTTTTTTTTTTTTTTTTTTT
>NW_006780759.1:405525-422748 GCF_000442215.2 Lipotes vexillifer | reverse complement strand
CCCGTGTCCCCTGCATCGGCAGGCGGACTCTCAACCACTGTGCCACCAGGGAAGCCCTCCCCTCTCTTCTTTATGCTTCTTCTTTTCACTGTATTGTATTCTCCTTAAACACTCCTTGTTTTCCATACAGACTACATAGCCCTCTCTTCCTTTGATTCATGAAAAGAAGTTTTTGCAAACAAAAATTTCTGCACTCAGATGGAATCATGAAAGTAGTTTGGCTTTTAAACTAAAAAGGGAAACCCTTAACATGTTTAGAAGTGCAAATGACGAGCTTCAGAAGCTCGGGATGCATATCTGAACCTCTCCATCTTTTGAGGTTCATCAATGTCTAATAAATGCGTCATTAGCAAATTCTATTAAGTGACGATCACACATCAAGCCCTACATGCAATTTGGAATACCTAAATAGCCATGATGCCTTGGCACTTATTTTCAGGCATTTCAAATCCTCATTTGTAAAATGGTGGTGGGCTTTTAAATTCACACAGACCCGAGCAACTCAACATATCTTTGGGTTGCCGGCAACACTGATTGATTCCAAGAGCTATTTAATGTATGTCACAGAGCCTGTTCTCAGACTTTTCTCCCTCTTTTCTCTTTAGAGTTTGCTTTCCTGGCAGTGACAATAATGAGGCATCCGCGGGCAAATAGCCATAGGGAGGGTATTTCCCATCTCACACTGCCTCAGTAAGCCCACTCCCTGTGGCAGAGGAAGGTTTATAAAAATGTGGAGAACACGGCAGTGAAGCACTGGAATCTTTCCAACCACTGGCTCCAGTTAGAATTAATTTGTACTAAACTGACTTGCTCCTGGAAGTTTTAAAGTTGTGTCAAGCACCATTGTTCATAGCACGAAATTTGGAGGAAAAAGGGCCTGAGTTCAAGTCACGCCACTTGCTCTAGAATTTTAATTAAGTTTCCTGTCATACTATGGAAAAATGCACCAAATCTTATGCAGTCATCTCAGGGTGGTGCCACTGTACCTCATAATTATTTTCTTTTTTATAGTCCTCGATTTTCAAGGATTTTTCCAAAATGAATGTTTATCACTCTTATAATTAGCAAGAGAGACTTATATTTTTAATTAAAAAATATACAATGTAAATATCTAGTTTATTCTATAATTAAATCTCCAATAAACGATAATTACAAATATATTTCCCAATATTAAAAAAAAAGTTTCCTGTCATAGATAGAACTCGAGTTCCTCATAGATAGATGATAATGACTAAATAGGCTTTTATAGGGTTGCTATGAGCAACCCAGTCAATATACCTTATAAATTATTTGGCACGTTGCCAGGTAAGTAGTAAAGGCTTAATTAATGGTAGTTGCTGTTCCTGCTATAGAGTTTTATCCCGTACTCTCTTCCAACCTCACAAAAACTGCTGGTCCCCTGTGAAAATACAATCAAAAAGAAAGGAAAAAAAAAAAAACAAACTTCAAAGTAATGTCATCCAGTTCCTGACACTGCATTCTATGACATTTACTGATGATGGTAATGATCAGAATAGGTGAGCTTATGCTGCTTTGGTTAAAAAAAAAACAAAACACTAAAATCTAAGTGACTTTCTAGAAAAAGGTTTGTTTCTCAGTTATTTCACAGCCCAGCATCAGTTGGGCAATTGACGCTCCTTGAAAGATCTCTTCCTAGCGTAACTCTGGGATCCAGGCTCCTTTCATTTTATAGCCATCTTGGAGAATTTTCGTGGAGAGTTATGTATGGTGAGGCCCTGGAGAGGGATACATCACATCTGCCCATTTTCTACTTACCAGAATCAGTCACATGGCAGCCAAATAACATTGAGCCCAAGAGAAAGAAGTACGATGGGTGTGCATGTGTGCAACTATGCTACTATGATGATCATAGGGAGGAGAGAATGATGGTATGTTAAGAAATTTTTATTACTGCAAGGTTAAGATCATGCAAATATTGGGCTGCTTTCTCATCTAGACACGTAGGAACTCATGTCAGAGATCCAAGTTTTTGGAATTGAGTCCTTCAGAACTGAGAGAAGAACACATTTGTTAAGTTTTCTTTACTTATGGATTGTAAAGGCTTTTAAATCAGTTTCAGATTTTTTTGCTTTGGCTCTTTGTTCACATTATTCTTTGGAAAATTCTGAGGCAAGTGAACATGCAGCATTTGTTTTCCATTAACTTAATTAACTGGATTAAGAGCTGTATAAAAGGGGAAGGAGTTAACCTACCTAAGGAGGCAAAAGACCTGTACTCAGAAAACTATAAGATAACTGATGAAAAAAATAAAAGATGACACAAATAGATGGAGAGATATACCATGTTCTTGGATTGGAAGAATCAGTATTGTGAAAATGACTATGCTACCCAAAACAATCTACAGATTCAATGCAATCTCTATCAAATTACCAGTGGCATTTTTCACAGAATTAGAACAAAAAATTTTATAATTTGTATGGAAACACAAAAGACCATGAATAGCCAAAGCAATCTTATGAAAGAAAAACGAAGCTGGAGGAATCAGGCTTCCTGACTTCAGACTATACTACAAAGCTACAGTAATCACAACAGTACAGTACTGGCACAAAAAGAGAAATACAGATCAGTGGAACAGGACACAAGGCCCAGACATAAACCTACACATCTATGGTAACCTAATCTATGACAAAGGAGGCAAGAATATATAATGGAGAAAAGACAGCCTCTTTAACAAGTGGTGCTGGGAAAACTGGACAGCTACATGTAAAAGAATGAAATTAGAACACTCGCTAACACCATACACAAAAATAAACTCAAAATGGATTAAAGACCTAAATGTAAGGCTGGATACTATAAAACTCTTAGAGGAAAACATGGGCAGAACACCCTCTGACATAAATCGCAGCGAGATCTCTTTTGATCTACCTCCTAGAGTAATGAAAATAAAAACAAAAACAAACAGATGGGACCCAATGAAACTTCAAAGCTTTTGCACAGCAAAGGAAACCATAAAGAAAAGGAAAAGGCAACCCTCAGAATGGGAGAAAATATTTGCAAATGAAGCAACTGACAAGGGATTAATCTCCAAAATATACAAACAGCATATGCAGCTCAAAATCAAAAAAACAAACAACCCAATCAAAAAATGGACAGAAGATTCCTGTCTTACCCCTAGGTTCTTCATGACATTTTTTTTTCTTAAATTAGGGAGGGTGGGAGGGAGGGAGACGCAAGAGGGAAGAGATATGGGAACATATGTATATGTATAACTGATTCACCTTGTTATAAAGCAGAAACTAACACACCACTGAAAAGCAATTATACTCCAATAAAGACGTAAAATAAATAAATAAATAAACCTAAGAGAGATTAAAAAAAAATGGACAGAAGATCTAAATAGACAGACATTTCTCCAAAGAAGACATACAGACGGTTAAAAAGCACATGAAAAGATGCTCAACATCACTAATTATTAGTGAAATGCAAATTAAAACTACAATGAGGTATCACCTCACACCAGTCAGAATGTCCATCATCAAAAGATCTACAAATAATAAATGCTGGAGAGGGTGTGGAGAAAAGGGAACCCTCCTGCACTGTTGGTGGGAATGTAAACTGGTACAGCCACTATGGAGAACAGTATGGAGGTTCCTTATAAAACTAAAAATAGAGCTACCATATGATCCAGCAATCCCGCTCCTGGGCATATATCTGGAGAAAACTCTAACTCGAAGACATACGTGCACCCCAGTGTTCATTGCAGCACTATTTACAACAGCCAGGACATGGAAGCAACCTAAATGTCCATCAACAGAGGAATAGATAAAGAAGATGTGGTACATATACACAATGGAATATTACTCAGCCATAAAAAGAACGAAAGAATGCCATTTGCGGCAACATGGATGGACCTAGAGATTGTCATACTGAGTGAAGTAAGAAAGAGAAAGACAAATATCATATGACATCGTTTATATGTTCAATGTAAAAAATGGGTACGAATGAACTTATCTACAAAACAGAAACAGAGTCACAGATGTAGAAAACAAACTTATGGTTACCAGGAGGGGAAAGGGGGGAGGGATAAATTGGGAGATTGGGATTGACATATACACACTATTATACATAAGACAGATAACTAATATGGACTGACTGTATAGCAGAGAGAACTCTACTCAATACTCTGTAATGGCCTATACGGGAAAAGAATCTAAAAAAGAGTGGATATATGTATATGTATTACTGATTCACTTTGCTGTACACCTGAAACTAACACAACATTGTAAATCAACTATATTCCAATAAAAGTTAATTAAAAAAATAAAATAAAAGTTGCACGTAATCAAAAAAGGGCAGGGGAAGGAGAAAACTATAGCTACACACTTTCTCATGGATACATCTCAAAAACGTACATTTGAAAAAGAACAAAAAACGTACCTTTGAGCAGAAGAACTAAGTGGCAAAACCCCCCCATACTGAACATGCTTCCATGTTCACAGCCTGGGAAAATAAATAATATATTGTTTCAGAAAATGTATGTGAGCTGAAAAACTACACAGGTAAGTAAACGAATGAAAAATTCAAATTTTGGCACAGCACTTACCTTTGGGAAAGGGGAAAGGAGGCAATTCAGGAAGAGAAACTTGATGTGGGGAGACTTCAAATGTTCTAGTTATGTTGTTTTTGTAGTTGGGTGGCAAATAAGTGCACAAATATTCATTTTGTTAGGCTTTAAACTCAACAGGTATCTTTTATGTACTATTTTCTATACATATTCAACAAAAACAATTGAGAGGTAAAATTATATCTGAAAGAAAAGCAAAAAATGTATCCTTGGCACTTCATTTTTTTTTTACCAAATTACATTACTTTGCAAATCTATATTCAAATGGAAAGTATAAGTACTTAGATGTACCATTTATATAAAGCCTCAAGATTATACTTGAATTTTAGATAGCTAATCCATTATCTGCTGCCTAGTTTCAAATTCAAGACAAGGTAAGCGGACCCCTTGCACTCCAAGTTCATTTTGTCTGATCTAAATTCCATGGTGTTCCATTTACCTTTTGTTGTGTCACAAATCACCCCAAAACTTAGTGGCTTAAAACAGCAACACTGTGTTATCTCTCACAGTTTCTGTGGATCAGGATTCCAGGAAGTGCATGGCTGGGCACTTCTGGCTCAGGATCTCTCATGTAGTTGCAGTCCAATGATGTCTAGACCTGGAGCATCTGGGGGCTGGCTGGCTATCTCTCCTTCTATGTGGTCTCCGGGCTTCTCCATGTGATCGCTCTACATGTGCTTGTTTGGGCTTCCTCAGAGCATGGCAGAAAGTCAAACTGCTTACACGGTAACTAGCCTCCAGTGAGGATTTTCCACTGAGTGATGTTGCAGCAGAATTGCTTATGTCTTCAGCTGGGAAGTCAAGCAGTGCCTCTTCTATTGTATTCTACTGGTTAGAGATGTATCACAGGCCCTTCCAGATTCCAAGGGAGAGAAATTAGACTCCATCTCTTGATGAGAGAGTGGCATGTGGATTAGGAGATACTGCTGCAACCCCTTTGGAAAAAGATAACCTGCCACAACTGGGTAATTGGGATGGTCACTGTATAATTTAACATTCAAAACGGTACTATATTTTAAGACTAAAAGGAGGTGTTATTAATAATAACACAGAAGTAACAGGTGCAAATCTAGATGGTACTGGGCATACCACGACATATGATCATTCTGGTAACTAAGTTTAAGAACTGGATTGGGCATTTCCTACCTGAAGATATGATTAAAAATATATCACCTTTGGGATTTACCTCATCAGAATTCAGAGGCTTTATCTCACAGAGACAAAATGCACAGACATCAGAAGACTCTTTTGAAAAGAGTAATCAGAATGGAAAAATGCTTTGTAATTTCTCTGTGTTCTCTCATTTTATCATGGCTAGGTCACCCTTCCCTCCCACAGAGAGTCAAATATTTAAAATTGCAAGTTGAGAATATTTTCAGTGACACACACAACAGAAATTTCAATGTCTCTGAACAACAGGCACTTTAAGCTCTATGCAGATATTCTTCTTGCTATTAATCATCCTACTCCCGCAGGGGCTTTAACCCAGTGTTTCCCATATTGTGTCCCATGGAACACGACTACGGCTAAGTAGCTGACTGAAAAACATTTTCCATGATGAAAGCAGTTTGAAATCCCTGAAAATTATATCCCTCCTCTTGGGATCCCCAATTCACAGTGTTAAAGGTTGTAAGAAGTCCCACAATAAGAAACTTGTTAAACCTTGTTCCTGCTCTAACCGAGCATTTCCAGAGTTCATTTGACCATGCAAACAGTTTTTCATCCCCTGAACACCACCAATTAACACTTGCAGAATTAGTATTCTGTGAAATTCTTTGGGGCACGCTGCTTTAACCTAAGCCAGAACATGAGTCTTTTCAACATTTATCAAGAAACTTGGAATGATCAAATACAATTAAATCAACCGTTATAAATATGGAAGAACTGAGAAGGAGGTATTTGAACTCTTTTACTAATAGACTGATTAGACGTTTGAAAAAGGTTGTTGCTTCCAAGTGTAAGGGCTTAGATTAATAAATTTGCCCTGGGCTAATTTTTAATGAACACGTTCATCAAATAAACCTTATTGTTCTAAAAAAAGGTGCTTATTAGCACCAAGTACTGATGAGGACACAGATTAATGTTATTCATATTCTATGTTAGCATGTGGAAAGTGGAGCACAGGTTTAAGGCCGACTGTGGACTCTGCATTTTTCTGCACATTTTAAGATTTACTAAATACAGAGAGCCTTCAACGTTAGTTTAAGATGTCTAAATTGAGCAGGGTACTGGAAGATTAAAGAAAAACCCACTATATGGAAGAGGACTAAGGGAGTAGAGTTTTTAACCCAGAGAGAAGAATTCTAGAAAATTTAATGAGATAGGGTGTTTTAAGATTTTAGATACCTAAAGAATAGATATTTTTAAAGATAGGAACTGAGCAAACTATTCTTATATATCTGTAAGTACACTCACGCCAAAATTATGATAGAAAGTCCAAATCAACTTCAACCAGTCTATTTCGTTAAATACAAAATGATGTTAACAAGGAATTAATAAGAAACTCTATAGAATATTCAGTGTCAAAGACAATACATCATGAAATAAATGAAAAGTGCATCGTATGTTCTACATGATGAAAAAAAGTGAATTGCAAGTTCTAATTAAAATACTATATGCATACCTCACCTATAATGCACATATTCCATAGCAGTGCATTTACTGCATACAGAGAAATAAAACTGCCTTGAGAAATTTGCAGTGATAATAAGATAAACCAGTTAATGGTGAATTTATTAATAACTCCAAAAGGAAATTTTACTACCAAACAAAAAGTATACTATATCATAGATGACGTGGCTTTTCTGCATTGAATGTTTAACATCTAGAAATAGTTGAACCCTGATTCGACTTGACAAAGAATTAATATTGGGTAAATATATTCAAAACTTATCTGTTCCTGAAACATTACTGAACTTCCGAGAGGCCGTTCAACATAAGGGTTAAGAGTGTTGTCTCTGGAATCAGATTGCCTGGGTTTTTATTCATTCCTTCAGTGAATATTTGTTGTGGGCCTAAAATATATTAGGTGCTGTTCTAGGTACTGTGGATGTAGTAGTGAACAAAAGAGGCCAGAAAATCCCAGCCTTCACAGAGCTCACATTCCAGTGATGGAGGCAGACAATTAACACATAAGAAAGTCAAATACAATACATAATGTGTTGACGAACGATGTGCACTAAGGAGAAAAACAAAGAAGCAGCAAGAAATAGCAAAGGTCACTAGGTGGGGGTCATTGTAGTTCTAGATAAGTGGTCTGGGAAGGTCTCATTGAGAAAGGAATGTTTGAGTAAGGATCTGAAGGTAATTAAAGAGTGAGCCCTGGGCCTCCCTGGTGGTGCAGTGGTTAAGAATCCACCTGCCAATGCAGGGGACAAGTGTTCGAGCCCTGGTCTGGGAAGATCCCACATGCCGCAGAGCAACTAAGCCCGTGCGCCACAACTACAGAGCCTGCGCTCTAGAGCCTGCATGCCACAACTACTGAACCCGCGAGCCACAACTACTGAGCCCGCACACCTAGAGCCCGTGCTATGCAACAAGAGAAGCCACCACAATGAGAAGCCCGTGCACCCCAACGAAGAGTAGCCCCTGCTCGCCACTACTAGAGAAAACCCACGCGCAGCAATGAAGACCCAATGCAGCCGAAAGTAATAAATAAATAAAATAAATAAATTTATAAAAAAAAAAAAAGAGTGAGCCCTGAGTACATATTGGGGAAGGGCATCCCAGGTAGAAGAACAGTAACTGCTAAGTCTTCGAGGTAGGAATAAAACCTGGAATATTTGAGGAAGTGGGGGGAGTCCATGTAACTGGAGGTGAATAAGAAAAGAGAAGTAGGAGAGGAGGTCATATGGTTGGCGGGGTGGGGGTGGCAGCTTGTGTAGAGCCGTAGGCTTTGGCCTTTGCTCTAACATGGGAAACCACTGCAGGGTTTTGAGCAGAAGGATCACTTCATGTACTTATGTTTTAACAGGATCACTTGTAGTTTGAGAGGAGACTGAAGGGAGACACTTGGACAGGAGGTAGTGAGAAGTGGTCAGATTCGGCATATGTTTTCAAAGAACACTTGATGGGATGCGTTGACGGTTCAGTCATAGGGTGCAAGCAAAAGCAAATTAATTGCTTTCACTGTGAATCATTTCCAGTGTATGGCAGAGTGGCTATAGCATAGGCCTTTGACTCAGACACGTATGCCTTTTGAATCTAGCACCATAATAACATCTTGAACAACATATAGAACCCCCTTCTTAGTGTCCTTTACTCCTGTTTAGAATGGGCATCACAGTATCCACCACCCAGAGTTGTCGTGGGTATTAAATATAATAGTACACAATAACATATAAAAATCTCTCAGCACAGTGCCTGACACACGGTACATGATCAACCTCTCTCAGGGCCAATTTGCACCCAGTCTTTTCCCTCTTTATTTTCCAAACACGTATCTTCTCCAGCCCGACCAGTTTACTTCCATGAGCCCCGAACACTCCATGCTCATCCTCTACTCGGACACTGTGCTCAGACCCTAGCCGCTGTTTGGAATTCAGTCCTACTGCCTTTCTTCTCCTCCTAACTTAAGGTTAAAATCTATCTCCTATCTCCTCCATGAAGCTCTCCCCTTCCTCCCTTGAAAGCCAATAGTGACTTCTCCCTTCTCTAAAATTCCTTGTTTCTCCCTGTTTACATTACCCATATCACACATATTTGCTACCTTTTCAGGAAGGTGAGAGGATACAGAAGAAATTGTAGTGTCAACCAGTAGACCAGGCTATGAATAAAGACCCTACCTATTTGGGCTGGGTTGCATTGCCGTGGTCAACTTATTTCACTCCTTCTCCTGTAAGATGATGACAGCAACAACTCTATGTCTGAGACTGTCACGAGAACTAGATGGGACACCTATGCACCTTGATTGTGGTGCGTGGTGAATAAAACAAATAGTTGTTTCCTTTTCCTCCATGTATCTTATTTCTAACTAGATTTTAAGATTTTGACGGGCAGGGGTTATATGTGGTCCATATTTATTTGTATCTTTCCTAGGATCTAGCCCAATGGCTTTCAAACTATTAATATTTTGATAAGCTATAATAAGAACAACGCATTTATATCATGTCAGACTATTCATCTCATACATATAATAAATTTGCATATACATCTACTCCTAAATGGCTATACACATATAAACATATATTCACATGTGTGACAGACACACACGCACACAGCTGAAACAAGTCTCATGAAATCATATCCTTAACAATCTGCTGTATTTTATTTTCTTTCACTCTATTCCTTTCTTACTTTATGTCATTAAAAATCCAGTTGCTACCCATAAAATTGACTCCATGACCCACTAATAGGTTTGATTGTGAGATTTAAACAATGAAAAACACTGGAATATCACATAGTAGGCACTACATGTTATATTATTGAATGAGTACTTGTGTCCCTCTCCCAGTCTCCCTGGCCATCTCCCTGCCAAAAAGGATGAGACAAATGAGATATGTGTTTGTCACCTGGTAACTCAGACTCTGGGTCATTCTGTATTTGGGATGTGCTCTTTCCTATACACCATACTGGAGCAGTATGCTATGGACTCTGACATCTCGCTTACAATCTCAGCAGGTGTCATTACACAGCAGCCTTCTGCTGGCATATGACATTGTGCCTGTGCAGCCAACTACATAAAGCCCTTAGGGTTCTGGACCAGCACTGGGCACTCTGTCCTCTGTACATGCATTTGGCTTTTTTCTTTTCCGAGGACCGTTACTGACTCCCTGCTTCTCCTCTCATCTGTATTAGAGGCTCTGACTGGCACAGAATAAACTTGCTCTTTTCATTTTTAAACCCAACTCACCGTGAGAATCAATATTCCTTCAAAAAAAAAAAAAAAGAAGCACAGGAGAGAACTGCTTCCGGTGAGGCACAACATCATTTCAGGAACATGGTACCTCTTCCCAGTTCCAATGACTAAACTCCAAGGAAAATCTGAGTTTTCCTCCAGAGTTCATCCAAAATCGACCACTGTCTCCAAATGAAACTGCCTCTTAAAGCTTCCTCCTGAGGCTTTTTCCACAGTACAAAGTGAGAAAGAAAGCATTTCAGGCATGCCCACTAATCTCCCCCACACATTTTCAAGAGTTCTACTCTTATAAAATTATAGCCCCTGGCAGGAGGACCCTGGTACTGTACTGAAAAATGATTGGACTAACAGAAATTAAAGCAATATGTGCCTAGAAATTAACTGCTTCTTGCTGTGCAGTGGAAACATGTAGAAAATTACTGCCCACCTGGCCTGTACCCAATGAGGTATATCAGCAGCTGAAGGAAGCATTGGCAACAAACTGTAAATAAGATTTGGGTGTATTTTTGAAATAGGTTCATTTTGACATGAGAAATAAATAGCGTTGCAAAATGTAGAATCTTAGAACCAGGTATTCATACACAGCCCTAGCCTGTATAAAACAAATTAAATAGATTTCATCATTTATGTGTTCCTTGCTGTTTATCACACATGAGTAAAATGAGATTAAAAAGAGAGACTGCTTTTTCTCAACATCCATAAGAGTTATAAAAATTTAATTAAACCTGGGTTGACTGGGTAGAAATATTTGGAAAAGAGATAAACAACCTTACACATATAACTGTGCCTTCCAGCGGCATTTATTTTCCCACTTCCTTTCCTGTATCTATTTCTTGCTTAGCACGTAGTAGGAACTCAATAATGGCTGCCCTTAATGGGTAAAAACTGTCACATTAAGCCTCTAACAAAAAACCCAGGCATTAGCATTTTATTGACATTAACTGAGGGTCTCCTATGTGTCAACTCTTTGCTGGGGGGAGAGGATACCAAAATGAAGAGACCAATTTCTCTACAACCCAAGAAACTCTCATTTAGTAAGAATGGTAAATAAAAACAATTACAGTAAGGTGTGGTAACTGTTCGTGTCGAGCCATAAAGAAAGGTCTATGGCAACATACAGGAAAAATGATGACAGATCGGGGAGTACTTCACAGAAGGAAGGGCATTTAGGTCAAGTCTTGCCATAGATGATGCATCTCCCTTTCTGCTGTACCACATAGAAGTGCAGTGTTTAACAATATGGTCTATTTTGTCAGAGTCACTTGATTTCAGTCTAAACTCTGCCCCTTATAAGACATTTACTGTCTCTGATGTTCTGTTTTCTCATCTGTATAATAGAGACAGAGAGAGATAGCTTCAAGATGGTGGAGGAATACGATGTGAAGATCACCTTCCTCCCCACAAATTCATGAAAAATACATCTACATGAGGAACAGCTCCTACAGATCACCTACTGAACGCTCGCAGAAGACCTCAGACCTCCCAAAAGGCAAGAAACTCCCCACGTACCTGGGTAGGGCGAAAACAAAAAGAAAAAGCAGAGGCAAAAGAATAGGGACGGGACCTGCACCTCTGGGAGGGAGCTGGAAAGGGGGAAAAGCTTCCACACACTAGGAAGCCCCTTCACTGGCGGAGCCGGGGGTGGGTGGGTGGGGAGCTTCGGAGCCACGGAGGAGAGCGCAGCCACAGGGGTGCGGGGGGCAGAGCGGGGACAGGCCATGCAAGCAACCTAAGTGTCCATCGACAGACGAATGGATAAAGAAGATGTGGCACATATGTACAATGGAGTATTACTCAGCCATAAAAGGAAATGAAATTGAGTTATTTGTAGTAGGTCCATCCTCACTAGGTGGATGGACCTAGAGACTGTCATACAGAGTGAAGTAAATCAGAAAGAGAAAAGCAAATACCGTATGCTAACACATGTATATGGAATCTAAAAAAAAAAAATGGTTCTGAAGAACCTAGGGCACGACAGGAATAAAGTCGCAGACGTAGAGAGAGAATGGACCTGAGGATATGGGGAGGGGGAAGGGTAAGCTGGGACGAAGCGAGAGAGAGGCATGGACGTGTATACACTACCAAACGTAGAATAGCTAGCTAGTGGGAAGCAGCCGCATAGCACGGGGAGATCAGCTCGGTGCTTTGTGACCGCCTGGAGGGGGGGGATAGGGAGGGGGGGAGGGAGGGAGATGCAAGAGGGAGGAGATATGGGGATATATGTTTATGTATAACTGATTCACTTTGTTAAAAATCAGAAGCTAACACACCATTGTAAAGCAATTATAGTCCAATAAAGGTGTTAAAAAAAATAGAGATAGAAACAGCATCTACCTCAAAGGGCTGTTGTCAGGATTTACTGAGATGATTTTTGTGTAGTGATATCACTGTTACCCTATCCAGATCCTCTTACCTTTCTTTCCCCCTTCAGTGTTGGGTGGCCTAACTTCTAAGCTGCATTTTTCCCTGGAGGGCTTTGCTTTCTCTGGACATCAGTGTTTAGGCCAGAAGCGCTGGGGAATCAACACCTCCTGGGAGTGCGTTCAGTCAGTGACTGATGGGAGTTGTGCCAAAAATATCCCAGCTCCCTTGCTCCCTAGGAGGGATACATCTGAGGCAAGTATTTTATACAGTTGCTTAGAGTATCTCTGCAGGATTAAGCCCCAGTCGCCCACAGTGGTGGCTGGTGTTTTAATACACCTTTTATCAGCTGCTTTCCCTTCCTGGTACCATGTCTCTATTTCCCTGCCAACATTCCCTGAACCTTCCAAATATATTACTAGCACTCAAATCCTTGTTTCAGGCTCTGTGAAAACCCAAGCAGTGATCACAGTACCTGGCACATTGAAAAACAGGAAATGGAGAGGGAGTGCTGAGTGCTGGAATAGCCACGCCTTGTTTCCTTCTGATTAGGTAGCTCATACAGCCCTTCAGTTGCCTCCAGGTTAGAGCAGGTAAGAAATCAGGTTCAGCGCAGTAGACATATCCTTTCAGTTTTCTGAACCTTGCCACATTGCTATGGGTCCATTATAAGCATGTGTACAAGGCTGCCCGTGAGTAACGCAAGCTGCTATCTCTCTAGTTGGCCTTTCCTCATTTCTCATTTTGAAGACTTTTTTGGTGAATTACGTGCTCAAACACAAAATCTCATTACCACTTTTTGGTTTCCTAGCTAATATCTAAGAAAATAGAAACCACCTGGTATTTTATCATGCACCTTCGTTACCATGTCCAGGGGAGCATGTAATAAGAGAATCAATGAATAATAGGATCCTAGAACTGAAAAGAACTTGGAGATCATGTGGTCCTAATCCATCATTTATAAATTGGAAAACTTTTTTTTTTTTGGAAAACTTTGATTAAGAAGTGTCAGTGACTTGCCTATGACAATGTGGCCAGTGAATTTATTCTGTGACTCTTTGTCTAGGACTCAGGCAGACAGTGAAGTCAGGTGTGGCACGAAAGTGTTCCACACTCTCTTCTGTCTCTATCACTGGCCCCATTGTTCCTCTACCTTTTTTTTTTTTTCCATTTAAGATGATCAGTCTGTGACTGCTTCCCTTTCCTCTATCAGATCTGCTTTAGAAAAGGGCCTAAAATAATTCATAGTGAAAATGACTGGAAACAGCTTCCTCTGTGACACATATCAAGGATATTTTTATTTTAGCAAGAATCAAACTGTTAAGCTGAAGGGATTTCAGAAATCCACTAGTGGGCAGGGGACATAAGGGAGGTAAACAGGATTCTCCTTTGCATGGTTGAAATCTCTCCATTTATTACATTCTCTGGGTATGTTGCCCAATATTAGGCATACTATGCTTAAACAGTAACGCTATGAGATAATGCAGATAAGAAGACATTTAATATAATAACCCACAAAGTGCAAAAGGAATCTCTAATGGGGCATCCATTTCCAGCACACCCCCCAAGTGGAAAGTGACCTTTCCCACAAAACATATTTTCAATGTTCTTATTACCACAGTCCAGAAAACAGGACTCCTGAAAAGAAACTCCACCAGGCAGAACACAGACACTTTCAATATGTAATAGAACTGTTGATAATGGGAAGAAATGAATGTGGCAGAAAATGCACAGATCCTAGACATGAAAAGTATTGAGTTCTTGAATGGTCACTGAACATTTTTAAGCTTCGTTTTTCTCATTTGGCAATTTCTGCCACTCAGCTTTACCTTCTCTACCTCACAGGTATGTTGCAAGGATGACATTAATTAAAGGAAGAAAATATAAGGTATATATATTGTCTATATATGAGTAGCCAGATAGGGTGTATATTTGTCCTGTTTTCTGAAAATAGGTTTTTAAGGGCTTTTCAAGGTATATCGGGAATAATGCATTGTTTTTGTTAAGGTCTAACTGTGCTATCAAACAATGCGGAAACTCAAAACTGGAACTATATGCCGGGAAGGAATGTAATATGTGACTTCCCATTACCATTGATTTCGAGCATTTTCATTGCCTAAGTTTCTACAGTTTGGAAAGGCATTAAGAAAACCACAAATCGGTCACTAGTGCCAGTTATAAATTTCAGGTACCTCTCTCCAAGTTCAGATGAGAAGTGAGGGAAACATTAAAATAATAGAATTTTATAACTAGAAAGAAGCTTTGTCAAATTCTGTCATTTATTACATGAGATACTGAGTAGTTGGCTGACCTTCCTAAGGCCAACAATTATGTGCATTTTGGGTTCTCCCAGAAGGAAAGGAGAAAGTAGGGAAATGAGACACAGAAGTGGGGGGAAGCCAATACAAGGTGCTTTATCAAGGCAACCACCACTGTGGAAGACTGGAACTTAATTCCGCTGAGGAAACTCTGGAGCTAGCGTAGACCAGGTGTCTCAGCGTTATCCCACTTAGGCTGAGGGAGATGGAGTTTTTATATCCTCATTGTTTGAGGGTTGCTCCCAGGAGGCAATAATACCTCACTCAGCACGTCCAGCCTGCTTCACTGGCAGCAAGGTGAGCTCCAGCAGATGAGAATGCTCGTAAACAAAGAGGTGCGGGTGCTGACAGGTCGAAGTCCGGGCTCAGCCACATATATACCTTCTATGGGTACTCAGATACAGACAACATGTGTACCTTACATTCTCATCCTTGTCATCCTGGCAACATGCCTGTGAGGTAGAGAGGGCAAAGCCAAGCACCAGAGTGAGGAGACACAAGCAGGGCCGTGAGAGTACCTGCTACATGCTATGAACTGGTGGAGTCAGAACTTGAATCCAGGTTTTTAGATGCCTAGACCAGGCACAAGCCACTCTAGCATGCTGCCTTCTTCTACACCTCATCCGACTTGCCTACCAAGCATGTTAGGTTCTGTATTAAATTCTTGGAAGAAAGCAGGAAATACATAAACAATTTCACAAAAGAGAGAAAATACGGAGTGATGGTTATGCATTGGTATTAGAGTGATGTTTTAAAGCATTTATTTTCGAAAGTGACATTAGTTCAGTTACACTGTTTGGGAATTTGTAACTGAATTGCAATAAACAAGTCTATGGTTGCTCTACTGATGAAAGAGTGAATATTTTTGTTTCTTTAAAAGAATGTTATGCTTATATAAGAATAGGCTCGAGAAATTTGGTAATGCTTCAACTGTATTTCAGGGACATGCACAATTTTTAAGATATATATATATATATTTCTGCCAATGTCAATGTGCTTCCTGCTGGGACTAGCAAGCCCCTAGGCAAAGAGTGTATATTTTTGTTTCTTTAAAAGAATGTTATGCTTATATAAGAATAGGCTCGAGAAATTTGGTAATGCTTCAACTGTATTTCAGGGACATGCACAATTTTTAAGATATATATATATATATTTCTGCCAATGTCAATGTGCTTCCTGCTGGGACTAGCAAGCCCCTAGGCTGCATCAACAATCCCAACTCTACTGCTGCCCTTAAGGGGAATTTATCGCCTATATTCCATAAAGAAATAGTACAAACCTGTGGATTTACACTACTTAATTCATCACATAGCTCTAAGTCCCAAGTCATTTTTCTACAGGGAGTGTAGATGACATGGCAACCCAAAGTTCAGTATGGTTAAAAGTCATGCATATGGGTCATACAGCGACTTAATAGTGAGGCTGAAATAATAACAACAAGAGGCTTTTAGCTATCATAATTTAACATTATTATTACCTCCCTGATGAACAATGTGAATGATTTTTTTGTTTGGTATTTTCAATTATTAGTGGCCTCACTGTTACCTAGGACGAAAGAAGGTGTCTTTATGGGTATGAATCCACCCTCCCCCCATAAGGTGACTCTCTAAGTTAGAAGAAACATTTGACTTAAACTAAGATATAAGCACCGTGGTAAAAGGGCATCTCCTCTGGCTCCTCCCCAAGCCGTGCAGAGAGAGTAAAGACTGTTCCATTGGTTGAAGAAGACCTGTTCATGAGTCAGTGGAGGCCCAAGCACGTCCTGGCTTTACCTCCTTTTGATGAGTCCAAGAAGCCACACAGGAACAATCTGTGAGAAAGAATCGACTCTTTCTCCTCTTCCCCTTCTCTGACTTTCCCAGAAGTTCAGGCAGATAGATGCTTATACTCTCAGGAGAGCAAGGCATCAATACTCATAGAGTGCAGGACACTGGCCAAGAAAATAATGTGTGTCCCTTTGAAGCGCTGACTGATAATGATGCAAAATCGTGAAAGGATGATTCCATTATTTTTTTAAATATAAAACTAATCCCATCTCATAAACAAATATTGATAATTTTATCCCTTCAGAACATCCTTTTTTTTTTTTTTTTTTTTGCGGT
>NW_006780759.1:401074-404257 GCF_000442215.2 Lipotes vexillifer | reverse complement strand
ATGCGGGCCTCTCACTGTTGTGGCCTCTCCCGTTGCGGAGCACAGGCTCCGGACGCGCAGGCCCAGCGGCCATGGCTCACGGGCCCAGCCGCTCCGCGGCACGTGGGATCCTCCCAGACCGGGGCACGAACCCGCATCCCCTGCATCGGCAGGCGGACTCTCAACCACTGCGCCACCAGGGAAGCCCAGAACATCCATTTTTTTATTGAAGTATAGCTGATGTATAATATTGCATTAGTTTCATGTGTACAGCATACTGATTATTTTTTCCAGATTATATTCCATTATATAATAGGTTATTATAAGATAGTGAATGTAATTCCCTGTGCTATACAGCAAATCCTCGTTGCTTATCTATTTTATGTACAGTAGTTTGTATCTGTTAAGCCCATACTCCCTTCCCTTGCCCTCCCTCTCCCCTTTGATAGCCATAAGTTTTTTTTCTATGTCTGTAGGTCCGTTTCTGTTCTATGGATAGATTTATTTTTATCCTTTCTTAACGTTGCTGTAAATTTAATTAGCACTTACTGACTTTTAAAATATAGATAACATCTCTGTCAATGAAGAACCCTTTTTTCCTAAGCTGGCACCTTTTATTTTGAACTGTTGATTCTATTTAAAATGATATTGTAGAATCCCTTTGAAGGATGGAAAAGAGAGTCCGAAAAACGAAGTCCTGGGACACAAATCCAGGTGACTTTCTCTTTAGCTTTTGACAGCACCAGTAGTCAAGAGTGCACATTCCATACAAGAAGAGAGAAAGCATTGAACTTAAACTCTGCTGCCCTTGGGTAATGTTTTCTGCTTAACAAGATGCTCTGGAATCAGCAATGAGTAAAATAAGGCTGTTTTAAAGGGGACAAAATGAAGGTGTGAAGCGGTACAACTATATGGATAATTCAGACAAACTGGATAATTTTAGCATAATCAGCTGCTAACTTTGGGGCATTATTGAGCTGACTAATTGGATCTGTTTCCAGCAACCCCTCAAATCTAATGTATCTATTATTTTTCCTCCTCAATTCAGATTTATAAAAATCAGTCATATTAGCATCCTTTCCCATTAAAAAAACCCCCTACCTAGTCCCTCCTCTTCGTATATGCTCCTACCAAGGCCAATTAATTCTGCCATCAAAAGGCTTATATAAGAGGAGGTTTCTCATTTGCCTTCCATCCCCTGGGTTACCACCACTGTCTGTCCCTCCTCTTACTTTGCATCATTATTATTGTGTTAAAGTCCCAGGTGCATGTCTCTTTAGATTCCTACCCTTACTTGGCAGTATCCCAAGACCAAATTTCTTAAGGTATTTTTTTATTCACTGAAGTCATCCCTTTATTCAGGAACCTATTCCTCCCGCATCAAATCCAAATTTCTTACTTTTAAATGTTATTCAAAACATTGTCCCTCTCCGGCCAAACTTGATCTCCTCTACACAGAACATACTATCTTTTTTCACTTAGGGTTTCCCATTCAAATGCTCATTCAGATGTGGCACATACATACAATGGAATATTACTCAGTCATAAAAAGAAACGAAATTGAGTTATTTGTAGTGAGGTGGATGGACCTAGAGACTGTTATACAGAGTGAAGTAAGTCAGAAAGAGAAAGACAAATACCGTATGCTAACACATGTATATGGAATTTAAGAAAAAAAAAGTCATGAAGAACCTAGGGGCAGGACAGGAATAAAGACACAGACCTACTAGAGAATGGACTTGAGGACACGGGGAGGGGGAAGGGTAAGCTAGGACAAAGTGAGAGAGTGGCATGGACATATATACACTACCAAACGTAAAATAGCTAGCTAGTGGGAAGCAGCCGCAAAGCACAGGGAGATCAGCTCGGTGCTTTGTGACCACCTAGAGGGGTGGGATAGGGAGGGTGGGAGGGAGACACAAGAGGGAGGAGATATGGGGACATACGTATATGTATAGCTGATTCACTTTGTCACAAAGCAGAAACTAACACACCATTGTAAAGTAATTATACTCCAATAAAGATGTTAAAAATTAAACAAAAAAACCCCTAAATTGTGAGGTTTTAAAGGTAGCTAAGATATAGAAATGAGTTAGAGAAGTAAGCTGGGGCAAGATCATATAAAGGTCTTGTGAACAATATTAAGGCATTTCCTTCTTTTTTTTTTTAAGCCTAAAAGAAATGAGAAACTATTGAGGAGTTTTAAGCAGGAGTGATAATGATCGCATACTTTAATAGAAAGATCTGACTGCATTTTAGAGAATAGGATTGAAGGGTAAGATAATCTGTTGACAACTCAGTATCACTACAACCTCTTCTCAAATTCTCTTCTCCATTTTACTACATTTCCCAGAGTACTCTTCGACTTATTGTTTCACATTACAGTTTATTAATGAGAGGCAGTCATGCAAGATTTTGAAGACAGAAAAGAAGGCAAAGCCATTATTTTCTTAAAGGAGTCGCAATAAGACCCAAGGGAAAATGTGACATTCACAGCATCTTCCTGGTGAGCCTATGCGCTGCAGGCTGAGTCTTTAGGTGTCAGCTTCCCTGATCTTTAATATCGGCTTCCTTATCCTTTGCTCTCCCAAGTTCTTCCAATACTTATGGAGCACCATTTCCTACATTAAACCCTGTATACCTGGCATAAATAGAGCAACTTCTGTTTCCCTAACCTCTCCCTGACTGATAAAGAGGAGGTCAAACAATGAGGCTGAGAGATCTGTTAGGAGGTTGCAGTTGTGATGCAGGTGAGACGAGATGGAAGTTTGAATTAGTTTAACGGCAATGGGAGTGGTGGCGGCCGTGAGAGATGTTTGGGAAGTGGAATGGTTTGAGCTTGCTGGTTGGACAGAAGGGTGAGGTCAAAACCTCAGATGATTTCTAGGTTTCTGACTTTAGCCATTAGATAGACAGCAGTGCCATTCACTGCAACAGGGGCCAAAGGAAGAGAAGCAGGTTTGGAAGAGGGTTGATGATAATTTCATTAGACTCATTTGAAGCGCCTATAGATCATCCAGGTGCCGATGTCTGGTATGTAGTAGGTCACACAAGTCTGAAGGTAATAGAAAGAACTGGAGCTAAGGGCTTAGGAGTTATCAGCATAAAAAAGATAAAGCTGTGTTTAGGGGAGAACTTGCCCATGGGAAATAAGAAGAGGACGAAAGAAGAGGCCCAGGTACAGCCCCGAAAAGATCAACAATT
>NW_006780759.1:395639-401064 GCF_000442215.2 Lipotes vexillifer | reverse complement strand
GAAATGTACTAAAGAAGAGCGGTCCATAAAGGAAATGGAGGAAGAGCAGCCACGGAAGTAATTTCCCAGAAGCCCCACAGGGAAGGATGGTATCAGAACTCTTAACCATGTAGGACGGACACATCTTCCATTACAAAAGGATAGGAGGAGGAAAGGACTAGAGGGAATACAGGGCCGATGGCCAGAAGGTAAGGTAATTCCGATCTGATGTCTATGTTTTCTGTGAAGGAAGGGACTAGATCAGCTGCAGAGGGTGAGAGGAGTAGGTGATGAGTTAAAGGTCCGAGGAGAGTAGAGGAGGTTTGAAGACAGCCTTTGTGGAGAATGCGATAGAGAATTTATCGTGAAGGAAGAGAGGACAGAGGTTGCGGTCCCAGCTGTGCCAATAACCAGCTGGGAGACCTTGCAAATTCTTTTATTCCCTTCTAAATTTCTCTGTCTTCATAGCCAGGTAGATGACTAAGCTGGGCTACATGATCTCCTAGGTCCTCGGGAGTCCCATGGAGACATTCTTAATTTCCTTTCCGGAGAGCCAGATGACAGCCACCCTTCAAGGCCCAGTGAAAGTTCTATTTGCTGTGAGAAGAATTCCCACAAGCCCCGGGTTTGGGGATCATTTGTAGCTTAAGCTCCTAGAGCACATTTTCTGCCACACTGTGGTCTGCACACTGTACACTGGACAAATCATTGCTATTTTTAATCAAACACATTTAAGCACGTAATTCTAGTGCTAAAAGGCTTATAACAAAAAACTCTCTTTCCCATCTATTTTGTTCCCTAGATGCGACCATATTCAACTCTTAGGGGTTTCATTTGTTATTTACCTTAATATTTCTGCATCACATGGGCCCTTAATTCTTTGACCTCAATACTTATCTCTTCCTTTCAGTCACTCTTTTACAGTGTAGTGGCTTCCTTGCTGTTCCTCAAACACACGAGGCATGGTGTTCATCAAATGTACCGGGCAAACTGCTTTCCTGAATACACATGATGCTCCCACCTAAGAACCTTTGCACTAACTGTTCCTGTACCTAGAAAGAATGTTCTTCCCAGTACTACATGCAAGACTCACTACCTTACTTCCGGGAGGTCTTCAATTAAAATTCACTATCTCAATGAAGACTTTCTTTTCTAGCTAAAATTGCAACTTACTGAAGCAATGCTTCATATCTTTATTTCCTGCACTTATCCCTGCCTAATACATGCTGTATTTTATTTATTTCTCTTGGTTAATCTCCTTACTATGCCCGTGTGTAAGTTTCACGAGGGCAGAAATTTTTGTCTGTGTCATTCACTGGTAGCCGCGGTGCCAGGTACATAACAGGTACTTAATAAATTTCTGTGAAGTTAATTCATGAATGCTGAAATTTATCATTAATGGATGAAATTTAAGCTTCATCTACTGACTTTTTTACATAGTAAATGAAGCTTCAACTCTTACAGCTCTCTGCTTTCCCCAATTCTGTCACTGTTATATATACACATATATATGTATATGTATGATTGCTGTTTACCTTATTACGACTATGTAAATATTGGTCAACGCCGAACCGGTGGAAGACATCCTGATTCAGGCTCTGAAACTGAAGGCAGAAGAAAAAGGCACAAAGGGATTTACGGTAGTGGACTGGCCTTGTGGAACTTTCCCTCTCAAAAATACCTCCCAACCATCTGACTTTGATGCTTGAATTCCTTGCATTGACTACTTACTTCTTGGTGTTGTGCATTACCTTTTCTCCCGATCTTCTTTGGAAAAGTGGGAAGGGTGACTCATGTATCCAGTGGCTCCTCAGTGTGAATTATTCTCCCAGTAGACAGTGCAGTGGTGCCAGACTGGGAGTATCGTTACTAACATGGAGGAAATGGGTGCAGAATTGAGAAGAGGAAAGATAAGAAAATAACTATTTCAATTTTGCTCTGATGGTGGGAGCAGTAGCAACCCCAGGATGAGCACCAATCACTAAATAGGATTCACATGCATGTCACAGAACTACATAACAATAAGCTCTCAGAGGTGGGCAGGTTTTACAGAGCATAGTGACCAAGTACCTCCTTCTACCGATGGGGAAATTGAGGCCTGAGGTAGCCCAACACCACATAGGTGGTAAATGGCAGACTTGGTTCCAGAACCCGGTTTTTCATTCTCCCAGTCTGCTTCTGAATATTCAGTGCTGTCTCATGTGTGCTTTCTTTAATGAATACTATTAATTCTTCATGGGCAAACTCATCCCTCCTTAGGGATCCCAGTAAAGCATACCCTTGCCAAGGGCTCATGCTTCCTTCTAGTTTTCATTCTAAAGGGATTAAATAGAGGGTGTCAACTTTCAAATGTTGCTCTTACCAAACTTCTAGGTACAACCCACCTCTTCTCCACCCCCAACAACCGTAAATATTGAGCTACTAGGAAAGTTACACGTTCTGTTATTATCCAGTCAGTAGATGAATAATTGCCAACAGATAATGGTCTTTTCAGCATCTAGTTCCTCAGCTTGCTTCATCTGACAGTGATTTTTGTCCATCATTCTTGGTTTTCAACCCTGTAATTGCTCTCAAGCCATTTATTTAATGCCATGTAAATGTGTACATGATTGTCATCACATATTAATCTTTTGGGTGGAACGGCATTAAGCTTTTAGGGGAAATAAATGAGGTCCCTTAGTTTGCTTTTATCTTGCTTCTTGCGTTGTACTTATTAAAATAACACATGCTTATTAAGTTGAGACTTCTTTTTATAAATCAGTAATGATTTGTTAACCATTATGCATTTCTAATGCTATATAATCCTTTCCCTGAACACTGTTCCACGTCTCTTTATGGTTTAAGATGGATTATCTGATCTCTAAACTTCCTGAATTTGCTTTTGACCTTTCATTAACGTGATAAATTCTAGTTGGTTCTCATACTGTATTGTTCTATCATTGCATTGATTGGTGTTGTTATTGCAGTCTCAGTGTTACAGCCCAGACACCATATGTGACCTCCTGTTGGGCAGAAAGAGGGATCAGGCAGCATATGGAAGGTCTGCACATCAAATAACTAAGACCTATGTATTAAATAAAGCATGTAGTAAATAAAGCAGTCAGGGTATGGCTAAGAGTAGTCAAATTGTGAGGGTCGAAGAGCCTGGGGTTAAAGTAAGGAAGGAGTAGCGGCTAGTTTCAGAAGGATGTTTGTCAGCCTGTGGTCTTACGGCAGTGACTGCAGATGGAACAGTGGTAGCGTGCACCTCTCTTACAGACCGCAATCTCAAGGAGGAAAGGGGTGAATCAACAAAGGATTCTAGAATCCTGCTAGGAAAACAGGCAGGAACCAAAGCAGAGCCCTATAGATCAAATGACAAACCAGCAATTATTAATTAAAGAACAGTCTGAAGCCAAGATTCTCGAGCTTTGATCCAAGGTCAGAGTGGGACACAAAGTCAAAAAACGTGGAGCTTCCAAACTCATGATCTGGGATATTTAATTTGTCCCTGACTTGAGAACACTTCGCTTTCCGCCTCCAAGTGCCCAGGCTGGCTTGGCTGAGCCTGTTGGTCAGAGTTAGGAGGCTTCAGCGGGGATACCTGGATGACTGCCTAAGACAGAACAGGGCTGGCTGGGATGAAGAGTTATAAAAGGACTCTCAGTCAGGTGTTCTTTAACCTCTCTCAATGCATTCTTTAACTTTCATGAGGTAATTCATCTGGATTCAATGGTTTATTGTCCCCTGATAGTTTCATAGGGTTAACTATCTTCTCCAAAGTAAATAAAAAGCCTTTAATATCTTTTGCAGAAAAGAGATTCTGAAATCCCAGGTGTGACCTTCAGCTTTTTTTTTCCTCCCTTCCTTCCTTCTTTCCTTCCTTTCTTTCTTGTCTCTTTCTTCTCTCTCCTTTCCTTCCTCCCTCCCTCCCTTCCTTCCTTCCTTTCCTTCCTTCCTTCCTTCCTTCCTTCCTTCCTTCCTTCCTTCCTTCCCTTCTTTCTTTTCTCTTCTCTCTTCTCTTTTCTTTTGGTAATTCTATAGCAAAACTTCTCAATGGCACAGCCATTAGAAATTATTAGAAATTCTTTGGATTTATGCTCTCTCAGTAGCCATGAGATCTTTGATTTGAAAGCTTCTAAAAGGACATCTAGATTATTAACAATTGTCACTGCATCTATGCACCACTTCTGTATAAGTTACATTTTCTAGAAAGTGTTATTAATATTTCATTATTTCATTTCTACCTCTCTTGGCTTGACACAGTAAATAGACTGTTAGAGGTAGAAGAGATTAAAGAGGCTTCATCAGAGATTTTAGCGTTTTGTGGGTCAAGGAACACTTTCGGAACCTGGTCCTTTCTTATCTAAAAACGTACATATGGATACCAAATTTATAGACATTTACAGAAGCTTCAAAATATCTCTGATCACTGTGCATGGACACTATCTTAAGGATCTCTGCCTGGGCAAAACATGTCAAATGAAGATAGGGAACCGCAAAGGTTAAATGGTTTGAAAACCTTGAACTCAAGGTGGTGAGCTGCTCCCCCTCTGCACTCCCATGTTACTATGGGCATAGCCTTGTCTTTATCCTACCATACGATATTGACCCATTTCCTCAGTGCACTGTAAGCATCTTGAGGCCAAAATCCACATGTCGGTTATTTTTATAGCTCTAGCACATGCAAGGCCTGGCACACAGAAAGCTCAATAAGTGTTTGATAAGTAAGTCCAGATTCAATGATCCATAAGTGAGGACTCAAAAGTCCTGGACTCTGACCATGGGGGTTATCACTTCCTTGCGTTGCCACCATCAGTAAGCAGGTTCTGGGGTCCCCTCTAGCTCCCTCACTTTTTCAAAACCTTTGTACATGTTACTTAACATTCTGATTTTCAGTCTCTTCATCTTACAAATAGGGATAATAGCATGTACTTGCACTGTTGCCTTGAATACAAAATGAATATTGCATGTAAAGCCCCGTGCACATGGTAATTATCTTTTTTATGATCTAGCAATGAAATATTTGGGACGTAGTCTATGTCTGAGAGACTCCACTGTGTGGTCTGAGAGACTCCACCGTGTGGTCTGAGAGCCCGAGCTTCAAGTACTTGTTGAAATAAGTAGCACTGAGATTAGAGAAAAAGAGAAAGAATATCTATCGTGTAGATGACTCTTGGAGGTTTCTGAGACAAGCGTCAAAACCAGGCTAAGATTAGAATTGTGTTCCCGAGGCTCTATCTCCTATTCCCCCAGCCTTTCTGTTGGCCAGGGTACCCCCTGAGCTTTTCGTCATGACCATTTCTGTATTTGTCCTGCTGCTTGTAACCGTCATCTCATTGATGTAAGCAGAAGGAAAAAAACAATAAGGACAGTTGACACTTATGCAGCATTCAAAAGTTTCCCATCTACTGAACTCCTTTTTAAAAAGCATCTTCTAACAAGCACTGAGGAAATGAAGCAGCAG
>NW_006780759.1:385553-395456 GCF_000442215.2 Lipotes vexillifer | reverse complement strand
GCAGGAATAGCTATTAGGTTAGCTATGTGGGAGAAAGCAGCTCCCCTCACCCCATCTCATCATATTAATTGATCCAAATGATAGCTTTTGCTCCTTCTGTATCATCCATCACAGACCTGGGGGGCCGGCAATGCTGAAACAGGGTGACAGCCAATCAGATGCATCTGCCTGTGTACTTCAGCATCTGTGACTCATCAGCAACCAATTAGATGCCTTCAGTGGGGGAAAACTCTCCTCACTAGGGTAGAAACAAGCTCTGCACACTGCTGACCTTTACATCAGCACCTCGTGTTTCTTATCACGATGGTGAAAGGCCAGTGCGGGCTTGGAAGCCCCACCCTGCCACATGAAGAGAATGCCTTTACTTTTGTGCAAGGGGGTCATGGTATTTGGTGCTGTTTGTGCTTAGCTCTCTCTGCCTCAGACGCAGCTCTGAGCTCTGTCTCAGAAATCCTAATTACTCTTTGTGGGAGAGATTTGTTGGCTGCCTTTTTCTCTCGGGAGTCCACAGCTATGCCACAGTGTTTAAAGCTGGGACTCATTGTGCCTTTCAAGAGAGGTTTTTCTGCTCATCCCGTTGGAGACTGTACAACCCGCATCTACTCTGTGGCCTGGGTTGAAGGAGGTAACTGAGACTTTTGTATAAAGCACTGGTATTGTAGCCACTGTCCTAGCATCTGTGGATCTGAGCTGAACCCCGGTATTGTGTGCTTTTCTTTTCATTGTCACTTTTGTATGTGTGAGGGTATGAATGAGAGAGACACAGAGAGACTCCAACTCTAAACCATCTGCATTTCTCTTGATCAGAGAATAAAAACCAGAGCTTTTACTGTAGAATTTTATTCCTTCCAGAGTTTTCTTTTGACTATTTCCTTACCTAGTGCTCCTTCTTTAGCAGCCATGCATTTTGTAGTCCTAAAGTAATGCAGAATATTCAAAGACAAGCATGGTTCACAGAATCCTAGCAAGTTTTACTGATGTCATGCAACCTGCCTCATCCTGAACTTTTCTGATTCAAAGGGATCCATTTCCAGATCAAACTCATATAACTCATAGGAAAATGCCTTAAGTTGCAGTATTTTCCTGTTTCCCAAATTATCCTCTTCTCCTCACCATGATAATCAGGCCTGTCACTGTGAGAGAAAGAGGACAGGGGCTGTATTATATCTTATGTACTTTTTGATATCATCCAAAGCACAAGTAGGCCCTCAAGCAATGCTTGTTTATTAACTGATTGGTATAATGTAAAATTATTAAACTTTTCCCCACAAGTCAACTGCATTCATCAGGGTTCTCCACAGAAACAGAACGAATAGGATGTGTGTGTATGTATGTGTGTGTGTGTGTAATTTTTTAAAAACGAACTGGCTCATGTCGTTGTGTAAGTTTGGCAAGTACAAAATCTGATGGCAGAGGCTAGCAGGCTGGAGACACAGGAGGAGCCAATGTTTCAGTTTAAGTCTGAAGGCTTTCTGCTACAGAATGTTCTGTTGCTTGGGGGAGCTCAGTCTTTTGTTCTATTCATGCCTTCATCTGATTGGATGAGGCCCACCTACACTAAGGAGAACAATTTGCTTTACTCAAAGTCCAGTGTTTTAAATATTAATCTCATCAAAACTACATTCACAGAAACATTCAGAATGTTTGACCTCGTATCTGGGCACTGTGGCCCAGTGAAGTTGACACATGAAATTAACTATCACAGTCAACAATTTGAAATTTATCATAAATCAGGGATTAGCATGGTTCCACATATCTACATATTCCACACAGTTTCCACTTATTAGGTTTCTATCACTGTGAATTGGAAAATAGAGAAAGATGAAGGGAACCAAGAAAAAAATTGGTAGGGAATAGAGGTAGGCATCAGTTTTCTGTTTGAAAACACCCTAAACTACAACTTGTGCCATAATTTTATGTTTCCCAATGTGTGATGATTCCAGGTAGTGCAGAGAAAAACATTTAAGTTACTGAGTATTTATTTTAAGGGATAGTAGAAAAATATAACTAGCAGGTCAAAATCGTGACAACAGATATTTCTTAGGATGAGGCTAAATATAAAAAAGTAACCATTAAAATATTTTATGTAGATAATAGTACAGGACTGACAAAAACACCCAATCATTCTACCAAACACTCAAGGAAGAATTAATAACAATCCTTCTTAAACTGCTCCAAAAAACAGATGAGGAGGGAACACTTCTAATGTCGTTTTTCTGAGGCCAGAATTACCCTTATACCAAAACCAGACAAGAATGGCACAGGAAAATAAAATTACAGGCCAATACGCCTAATGAACATAAGTGCAAAAATCCTCAACAAAATATTAGTGAATCAAATTCAACACTGCCTCAAAAGGATCATACACCATGACCAAGTGGGAGTTATTCCAGGGATGCAAGGATGGTTCAACATCTGCAAATCAACTAATGTGATGTACCACATTAACAAAAGATAAAAATCATATGATTATCTCAAAAGATGCAGAAAAAGCATTTTATAAAATTCAACATCCATTTATGATAAAAACTCCTGACAAAACAGGTATAGAGGGAATGTATCTCAGCATAATAAAGGCCATATATGAAAAGCCAACAGCTAACACTATACTAAACAGTGAAAAGCAGAAAGCATTTCCTCTAAGATCAGGAACAAGACAAGGATTCCACTCTTCTCTTACCACTGTTATTCAACATAGTAGTGGAAGTCCTAGCCAGAGCAAATTGCCACTTTTATTTAACACAGTAATGCAAGCCTTAGCCAGAGCAATTAGGCAAGAAAAAGAAATAAAAGGCATCCAAATTGGAAAGGAAGAAGTAAAACTGTCACTACTTGCAGATGACATGACACTGTATATAGAAAACCCTAAAGACTCCACCAAAAAACTGCTAGAACTAATAAGTAAATTCAGTAAAGTTGCAGAATACAAAATCAATATGCAAAAATCTGTTGGTTTCTATACACTAATAAGGAACTAACAGAAAGAGAAATTAAGAAAACAATCCCATTTGCAAATGCATCAAAAAGAATAAAATACTTAGGAATAAATTTAACCAAGGAGGTGAAAGATATGTACACCGAAAACTATAAGACGTTAATGAAAGAAACTGAAGAAGACACAAATGGAAAGATATCTCATGCTCATGTATTGGAAGAATTAATATTGTTAAAATGTCCATAATACTCACAGCAATCTGTAGGTTCAATGCAATCCTTATCAAAATTCCAATGGCACTTTTCACAGAAATAGGACAAACAATCCTAAAATGCATATGGAACCACAAAAGACCCTGAATAGCCTAAGAACTCTTGAGAAAGAAGAACAAAGCTGGAAGCATCATGCTCCTTGATTTCAAACTATAGCACAAAGCTATAATAATCAAAATGGTTTGGTATTGGCATAAAAATAGACACATGGATCAGTGGAACAGAATATAGAGGCCAGAAATAAAACCACATATATGTGGTCAATTACTTTATGACAAAGGAGCTACAAATATATGATGGGCAAAGGAGAGTCTCTTCAATAAATGGTGCTGGGAAAACTGGACAGCCATATGCAAAAGAATGAAATATGATCACTATCTTACACCATTCACAAAAATCCACTCAAAATGGGTTAAAGACTTGAATGCAATATCTGAAACTATAAAACTAGAAGTAAATGTAGGCAGTAAGCTCCTTCTCATTGGTCTTGGAGATGATTTTTTTTGGATCTGACACCAAAAGCAAAGGCAGGAAAAGCAAAAATAAACAGGTGGGACTACAAAAAACTGAAAAGCTTCTACATGGCAAAAGAAACCATCAACAAAATGAAAAGGCAACCTACAGAATGAGACAAAATATTGGCAAATCCTATAAGTGGATAAGGGGTTAATATCCAAAATATGTAAAGAACTCATACAACTCAGGGAATAAAAAATCTGATTTAAAAATGGGTAGAGAATTTGAACAGTTATTTTTCCAGAGAAGACATACATAATGCCAACAGGTACCTGAAAAGGTGCTCAACATCACTAGTCATCAGGGAAATGCAAATGAAAACCACGCTGAGGTATCACCTCACACCTGTTAAAATAGCTATTATAAAAAAGAAAAGAAATAATAAGTCCTGGGCTTCCCTGGTGGTGCAGTGGTTAAGAATCTGCCTGTCGATGCAGGGGACGTGGGTTTGAGCCCTGGTCCGGGAGGATCTCACATGCTGCGGAGCAATGAAGCCCATGTGCCACAACTACTGAGCCTGCACTCTAGAGTCCGCGAGCCACAGCTACTGAGCCCACGTGCCAAAACTACTGAAGCCCGTGCACCTACAGCCCGTGATCCACAAGAGAAGCCACCGTGATGAGAAGCCTGCATACCGCAATGGAGAGTAGCCCCCATTCGCCGCAACCAGAGAAAAGCCCGCATGCAGCAATGAAGACCCAACGCAGCCAAAAATAAAATAAATAAAATAATAAGTCCTGGTGAGGGTGTGGAGAAAAGGGAACCCTTATGCACTGCTGATGGACATGTAAATTGATACAACCACTATGTAAACCAGTATGGAGGTTCCTCAAAAAATTAAAAATAGAACCACCATACAGTCCAGCAAATCTACTTCTAGGTATTTATTTGAAGAAAACGAAAACACTAATTTAAAAAGGTATATGCACCCCCATGTTCATCGAAGCATTATTTACAAGAGCCAAGATATGAAAACAACCTAAGTGGCCATCAAGAGACGAATGGATAAAGAAAATGTGGTCTATATATGTGATGGAATATTATTCAGCCACACAAAATGATGAAATCTTGCTAAGTGAAATAAGTCAGGTGAAAAAGGATAAACACCATATCATTTAGACTCTGCATATAGAATCTAACAAACAAACGAACAAAACAAAAGTGAACTCAGAGACACAGAGAACAGTTTAGTGGTTTCCAGAGGTGGGGGTGGGAGGAGAGCGAAATGGGAAATGGGTGAAGGGAGTCAGAAGGTATAAATTTCCAGTTATAAAAAGACTAAGCCATGGGGATATAATATACAACTTAGTGACTACAGTTAATAATACCGTATTTCATATTTGAAAGTAGCTAGGAGACTGGATCTTGAAAGTTCCCATCGCAAGGAAAAAAATATAACTATGCATGGTGATAGATGTTAACTGGACTTACTGTGGTGGTCATTTTACAATCTATCTAAATATTGAATCATTACATTGTACACCTGAAAAAAAAAAAAAACAAACCCAACAACTGTTTTTCAAAAGAAGGGCCAGACTCTCGGCCCAAATGGTGAGCCCTGCATGAAAATGTTCCTGCCTAGCAGGGAACCTCATCCAGCACAGGGTTTATGGTCTGGGGAATGAGGCTTGCAGGAGGAAATCTGGGGTACTTTTTTTTTCTTTTAGCTGAAAACTGAAAAGCCTCTGTGGCCTCTGTTGAGGAAACAAAGTAGTCTCTGAAGTCCTCTGACTGGCTGGCATCATCTGGGCTAATCTCTTTGGCCATGTGTAAGTACTGAGCTGTTTTTTTTTTTTTTTTTTTTTGGTATGTGGGCCTCTCACTGCCCGTTGCGGAGCACAGGCTCCGGATGCGCAGGCTCAGCGGCCATGGTTCACGGGGCCAGCTGCTCCGCGGCATGTGGGATCTTCCCGGACCGGGGCACGAACCCGTGTCCCCTGCATCGGCAGGCGGACTCTCAACCACTGCGCCACCAGGGAAGCCCTGAGCTGGTTTTTAATGGGTTTTCCAAGGAGTGGTCTTTGCTGTGGGACTGATTTAGGAATGTGGTGCCCTAGATCTTCCCGCTACACACTTGTGGCTCCTGATTTAGTTTTAGGGTGATCAAGAGTTCCTTTAGAGGGAAAGGGCGGTAGGGAGAAATTAGGAGTTTGCGATTAACATACACACACTACTGTCTATAAAATAGATAACCAACAAGGGCCTACTGTACAGCACAGGGAACTATATTCAATATCTTGTTATAACCTATAGTGGAAGAGAACATAAAAAACAATCTATAACTATATCTATATCTATATATTACTGAATCACTTTGCTGTACACCTGAAACTAACACAACACTGTAAATCAAGTACATTTCAATAAAAATTTTTTTAAAAAGGAGGCCCTTTAGCACAAGCCAGGCCTGTGCCACTGTCAGCAGGCTAGGCAGCCTTACCAGGATTCATCACTGTCCTAAGCATATTCCTTTCCAAGATACTTCTTTTCAGCTGTACACACCCACCTTTGCCTGTCTTTATAACTCTTGCTAAATTTATTGGGTGGTGAGGACTGTACCAAAGCCTTCGTTACTATATGAGATATACCAAGAAATCCTTCTGGAAAGGATGAGGGCTGAAAAGTAGAGAATGGTTGTGTTCAGGCCAGGATCCCCATATTGGGCTATACACATATCAACCGGACCTATGAGTCAATTTTCTTTATTTTGAAGGCTGATCCTTCCAACTCTACTCCTTGCAATCTCCTCAGGCATAGGTAGCAGGAACAAATTTTATAGTTCCAGATATTAAGTGTGCAAAATTGTGACATTCTCATATAATTTACTAAAATTAACGTTATTTTTTATCTTGAACGTCTATTACAGCTAGTGGCAAAAACTTAATATTAGGTATTCAGAGTAGCTGAGTCATTTCAATACTTTTAAAACCAATTTAGAATTTTTCCTCTTCTGTCCTCTCTCCGTGAAATGGCAGCTAAGTTCTGGAAACAGAGGGGGGGAATGTTTACGTGGCTTTCAGGCATTAAGGGGAGTGGGCGTTTTGTCGGCAGCCATCTTCTGTCGTTATCTTTTGCTGGCATATAACTCATTTCCTCTGGCTGGACACCGCCCTTTATTTCTGCTTCAGCTGCAGAGATGTCTGTTGCTCTTCTGGGCTCTGATTCTTTTTTTTTTTTTTTTTTTTTTAACATCTTTATTGGAGTATATTTGCTTTACAATGGTGTGGGCTCTGATTCTTTTTTTTTTTTTTTAACATCTTTATTGGAGTATATTTGCTTTACAATGGTGTGGGCTCTGATTCTTAATCTGAGTTTTCTACATCTGACTGTCAGGTCCCATGGATGGCTAGCTGACTGGCTGGTTCTCTCTCTCTTTCTCTCTCTCTCTCTTGCTCTCTGTCTTGCTCTTTCTTACATCCATGCCCTTTGAAAGAAAGGACTTAGGAAGCATTTACCTGTTTTTTATGTCGCTCAGGAAACCAGGGAGAGGGGCCACCCTTTCAGGCCCTTTCCACCTAGACCTGCCCTGGCATTGTATCTACTCTTGGGCTGATAGACCATTTTGGCACCAGTTCTTCCCCAAACTGCCACCCGTTCACCTCCATGATCTCCATTAAATGAATTAAATACAGATCATATACACATATACAGGGGCACCTCTGATCAAACTTGTCTGCGATTTCTGTACTCCATCTGCCTGCTGTGACAATGAGTTTCGAGTGGTGAGGGCACTGGGCCTCTACTCAGGTAGGTTATAAAGTTAGGTTCCAGGGAAAACATCGGTTGGAAAAGATGGGTTATAGGATTTTTATGCAAAGTCATGGTTCCACAATGCAATTTTTTTTCTTTCCTGATGGTTTTGCCACAGGGCAGGAAAAATAAATGGGAGTCAAAGGAGGCGCTCCAAAAGCTACTGGGAGCGACAAGGAAATGTAGTATCTTCTCTGTGATAACTGTAAGCAGGCAGTTCAAGTCAGGGAAGCAGAAAAAAGGACAGGCCAAGAATTCTAAAGCCCTAAACCATAAGAACTGAAAACCATTGTTGTCAGTATCTATATAGCAAATAGGCTTCTAGCTTTTAAAATATTCTAGGATGATTGAGAAATGTGACGTCTACTTTAACTTGGAAAGAGAATAGAAACAAAATTAAGCCGCAATGAAAGTGGTCAAAAGTTAATGAGAAAAGTTGCTCCTAGAGTTTCGTATTTCCTTAATGTTGTTCTAGGGCTTGTCATGATATTTAAGCCTCATATATTAGATTTTGATAGTTATATTTTTGGATAGAAAAACAGATTGATGTGTGAATTTAGCATACCAAGTAAAAAGAGTTTACCTATTTATACTAGGGGGTGGCAAACTATGGCCAATGGGACAAATGTGGCCTATCACCTGCTTTTGTAAATGAAGTGTTATTGGAACAGTCACCTCAGTTTGTTTACATATTGTCTATGGCTGCAATGGCAGAGTTGAGTAGTTGCAATAGACTGTATGGCTCACAAAGCCTCAAATATTTACTGTCTGGCCCTTTACAGGAGTAATTTCTTGGCCCCTGCTTTATATGATGAGGCCATAATCCAAGCATCATTATCCACCTGGTGGAAAATTATATGAATTACTAGCATAATGCTTGTGAAAATTTAAGAAGTTCTGCAGGACTGGTCTAATAAAATTACACTTCATATTGATAGGAAATACAATTTGTTAGACAGGAAACAATCACTCATCTCTTTCTTCCCCACTGCTAATGAAATATGCTAGTTAATAAGAGAATATCTTAGTTTCCTTTTTCTTAGTCAGTTGATCATACTGAAAAGATGAATCTTTAAAAATTATCAAAGTGAGACCTATGAAAAATAGTTAAATTCTTGTTTCTCTTAATGAGCGCTCGGTCTAAGCACCAGCACTTCTTGTGATGATTACCATTTTCTTTGAAGTTTTCCATTGCTGTCACTAGTATCGGCATGGTATGGTATGAATAGTTTATTTCTAAATTTTATTTTTTCTTCCTTGCAAATACTATATTACGCTACTATTTGATATTGTGCCCTCCATATCTACACCACTGGTTCTCAACCCTGGCTGTGCATGAAAATCATTTGCAGACTTTTCCAAAAGTGCCAAAGCTCCAGCACCACCCCACAGTAATAAAAGGAAAATTTATCAAGGAGGGGACCAAGGCACCAGTAAAATACTCCCCAGGTGATTCTAAGGTATAGCATGGGATGAGAACCAGAGACCTAAACATAAGCGATCTGTGCTTCCCACGAAGTGCATTTCATGAGTTAGAAGATCACCTTTGGTCTTCCCCAGAAAAAGCAAAACAGATTCATTCTGTAGTCCTCCCAATGGCAAACCAGATGGTTACTCAGACACACTAATATGAGAAATATAAGTACTGAGGAAATGCGTCTATGACATTATCAATTAGAAGTGAAAACGAGAAAAACAATTTCATGAATAAGTAACTTTCCTGGAAAAGGGAGGCAGACACCCTTGCATGATTTCATCCTGTATTTCTGAACATTAAAAAGGAACAAAAAGCCCAACTTTGAGGAGTAGCTTTTTTGTTTGTTTGTAATCACAGACATGACTTGGCCCCAGCCTGGTTGTAGGCCCTCCTTCCGCAAGTCTCCTCTCAAACCCCTTGGGCACTTCAGGCAGTTGTCAGACAACCATCTCCAGCTTGTCTGTAAGCTGGGTTATAGAAACAGGGACTTACCTGCCCCGATTCAAGAGTTCTTGAAATCACTTGTGCCATGGGTACCTGAAGATTTCCTTTACACGCTTTCCTTTCCTTTCTTTGCTCTTCAGTGGTTCAGTTCCAGCGTTTCTTGAAGTCTCTCTTTACCCAGGCCTCATTCAAATTCAGTTGGAGGTTCATGCTCTCAGCCTCCTGGCTTGTCTGTCTGTTTCTCTAGCTCTTCTCTCTCCCAACTCATTCTGACATGCTTTACCTTATCTCACAGTGGTAAATAGTTTTCTTCAGATCTTTCAGCCACATCAGAGCTTAGGTTTCCAGATATTAAGTGTGCAAATTGTGAAATAGGTTTCATTTTTGTTTTCATTCTCAAATAAGTACTTTTCTGTCATATGTACACTTGATTATATATATATATATATATATATATATATATATGTATATATATATATATATATATATTTTTTTTTTTTTTTTTTTTT
>NW_006780759.1:384140-385343 GCF_000442215.2 Lipotes vexillifer | reverse complement strand
GGACCGGGGCACGAACCCGTGTCCCCTGCATCGGCAGGTGGACTCTCAACCACTGCGCCACCAGGGAAGCCCCTTGATTATATTTTTTAACTTCCCTCTAAGTAAGCCCCATGCTCATCTTCAATCTATAGGAATCTGTCTTGTAATTGATAGCGACATCTGGGCAAGAAACATCTTAATTGCTTTCTATTATTTGCATAAATCTTCCATAAAATACAAAATGGGTTTTTAACCTCACTAATGAATAAACATGTTAGCCCATACAGGTGAAGTGTTAATTGCTTTTCTCAGTTAACATTTTGAATGACAGCCCGATACAGGTGAGCTGTCAAATTTGGGCGTGTCTCTGAAATTTGGTTTCTTTACCCATTCAATCCCTCATCGTCCAAATGATCTAACTTGTCACAACAGCAGCTTTGAAAATCTTCATTCTTAAGGACAGAATATTTTTCTACAGAGATGAGTTAAATTTATTCAAAGATTTTAATAAATCAAACATATATCTTTGTTCATTCAATCCAATATAGAGAGATCTTAAGGTGCTGGTTAATGGCTCAGAATTGTTAAAGGGCATAACATTACACGCCTATATTTTTTTCTTGTGGAAATTATGCACACCCACACACTCCACTATATCCATGCCCCAAATGTAAATTCCAAACAGGTGCTAATTAAATAATAATAAAATTTGACTTTGAAGTATTCTTTACTGTGTTTCTTTAAGATGACTTTAAACTAATTAATGATCTCAGGACACACGCAAACTGAGAGTGGAGGAAAGCAACCTAAAACATAATGAAGAATGAATGAGTTTCTAGAGCATCATCTACCAAGTAGGTTAGTTATGTACAGATAATGGGAAGTTGATAGTAAGTTGGTAAGTTTTTCTGTTTTGAACATGTGAAAAACACGACGCCTGCCATAACCATTATAATTGTAGAAGCTTAGGGTTGGAGATGGAACATTTACACTTCTGCTTATTAGTGAGAACTGAATACACAACTCTGGGTGCAGTGTGCCCATATCTCTCAGCTCACGTGTTTTAGTGGTCATGCTGCATCACCCTTTACTTGAAATAAAACAAAACGCACTAAATGTTTTTTCACTTGTACTTCCTCCAAACTAATTTTCTCCCATCCTGTTTTTTTTTTTTTTTTTTTTTTTTCCTTTTGCGGGGCCTCCCCCTGCTTTTGCCCCCCCCTT
>NW_006780759.1:342320-383880 GCF_000442215.2 Lipotes vexillifer | reverse complement strand
TTTTTTTTCTTGCGTTATGCGGGCCTCTCACTGCTGTGGCCCCTCCCATTTGCGGAGCACAGGCTCCGGACGCGCAGGCCCAGTGGCCACGGCCCACGGGCCCAGCCGCTCCGCGGCACGCGGGATCCTCCCGAAACGGGGCACGAACCCGCGTCCCCTGCATCGGCAGGCGGACCCCCAAGCACTGCGCCACCAGGGAAGCCCTCCCATCCTGTTTTTGTGCAATCTTCCTTTTTTCCTAACAAGCATCACCACTAGCCTCTAGGGGGAGCTCGTCTACCCTACGTCCTTGCTACTCAACAGGTGGTCTGGAGAACCACAGCACCTGCATCAACAGGGCACCTGGTAGAAAAGCATAACAACTGGTCCCACCCTAGTCAACAGAATCAGGGTTTACATTTTAGTTAAGATCCCCAGTTGACTAATTTTCATATTGAAGTTGGAGAAACACTGCTGTCTACACTCCACCTTCTCTCTCAAGAGAAGACAACTTAAGACCCAACAGCATTTGATAGTAGATAGACAGAATTTTTCAATGAGAAGAGCAAAATAACTAAAGGGTAACATCTCACATGATAACACTCTCTTTTTAGATGAACTTCTTTTAATGGCACAGGAGGTAAGATAGCTTAGCTATGTGACAACTAGATTCTGAATTTCAGTCATACTCCTTCCATTATCTTACTGTATAATTTTAGGCAGGGGCACATTGCTGGGTTCCGGTGACAGACAAAAAATGAAGAGCTGTAGTTTATGAAGTAAACTTTACGAAGTAAATTTATGTTGAGATATACTGGGTTGGACCAAAAGTTCGTTTGATAAGATGTTATGGAAAAACCCGAATGAACTTTTGGGCCAACCCAATAGTATAGCATAGTGGTTAAAAGTGTGATCTCTAAAGAAAAGACTTCTGGACTCAAACTCTGGCTCCATCACTCATTAGCTGTGTGACTTGACTTTCTACGCATAATGGGGATGATACTGATGGTACCTACTTCGTGAGTCTGTTATAAGAATAAAGGAGTTGATGTATAAAATATATAGAACCAGTGCCTAGCACATGATATTTACTTAAATTAAAAAAAAAACCTATTACTATTATTGGGCATTAAGTAACCTCTATTTTCAAGAGGGCAAATAAAATCTATAAAACACTCTTAAGAAAACTCTGTGTTCACCTGGAAGCCAAGTGCTCCCAGGAACTAGAATACTGATAGGAGGCTATTTTAAAAATTGAGATTCTTAGGGCAATTCCCAAGATATAAAAGCTTAGTGACATAGTTCCCAGCAACATAGAGGCATAATCCAGAAGTATTCACAATCGTCATGAAGTCCCCAAAGAAGGTTAAATTGTTTTCCTTTGTCTTCTCATAACTGAGCTCAGTGTGGGTTCACCATACTTAGTCATCTGTTCCCTGTTCAGTTTACTTCTCCAGCTTGTGAGACATCATTTGTTAACTTAAATGAATCAAAGACTCTTTAAACTCTTTGTTTCAACAGAAAATCAACAGAATCATAGTTGTGGCGGACACCGTGTAGCCCCAGCTGCTGGAAGTGCTGTCAGAATACAGCCTTCCACCCTCAGCCCCTTCAGGATTGCCTCAGTTTCAGAGACATGACTCACTCAAGACCAAACTCCTTCTTGTGGTAGCAATGGTGTTCTGCTAAATGTTTAACAATGGTCTCTCCAATAAAACAAGCAAACAAACTCTGATTTGTAACCTTTGCTAATTGATTTTTTATTTTCATGACATAAATACTCCCTCCATTGCTGATTTCAAGCTACTGATGTGACTGACTTCACTGAATGCAGAGCTGGGAACTCACACAGTCAGCTCATGGGAGCCGCGGTGAGCTAGCTCCAGCACACTACTGCATGGTGGCCCATATCCAAAGACTGATTATGTGGGAGTAGAAAGGCCTGGCTAACTCAGGACAACTCAGAAGGTGCTTTCCTGGGGTTGGCTGAGGCAACTGTCAGGCTAGCATCATAACTCATCCTTTCCATCCACCCAGTTCTGCTTCCGTCCCCCACCCCCTTCCTTCCGAAGGGATTGGTCCCAATGACACTCCTTAAGAAGCATCCTGCATCCTAAATTCTGTCTGCTTCCTAGGGAACCCAACCTGTGGCAGTAATTTTTTTTTAATCTCTTTGTGTGCTGCCATAGATTCCCTTTTGTTCTAAAGAAAAAACTTCGCATGCTCTTATACTTTTTATAAAACAGAGAACCCAATTTAAATATTAATGGCAAGGCATCAGATTTGTAAAGAAGATAACTGGAATTAAAATTACAATTTTTTATAAGCTAATAAGAACCTTCATAGGACACAGCAACATTCTCTAAAGTCTGAGCGTCTTTTTTTGAGACTCCTGAGTCACAAATAACATTTATAGCATACTTTTATAATGCAAAATGCCGTCTGCATTTCTGCAACTGCAGAAAAGAAGGAACAATATTTTCCTTCCTGTTGTGATAAAATTTATTTTATAAACGGTTAGAAGTGCTTGCTATGTCAAGGCAACCACTGGAAGCATATGAACTAACATCATGGAGAAAGATAGCAGGCTGAGGTAGCTCAAAACTTTCAATACAAAATACAGGGCACAAAAAGAATTTTAACAAATGATCTCTGGCACACCTACTGTTATGTACCTACAATTGAAAAAAAAAGATTTATTTATTTATTTAGCTGTGCCAAGTCTTAGTTGCAGCATGTGGGATCTAGTTCCCTGACCAGGGATCGAACCCGGGCCCCCCTGCATTGGGAGCATGGAGTCTTAACCACTGGACCACCAGGGAAGTCCCCGTACCTACACTTTGATCTCGTTCACAATACTCTTTTGGACCTGGTGCCAATTCCTGCTATGTCCATGTCACCTTTGAGGGCACAGATCACTTCACTCCCAGCAAATATCTTGAGATTGTTTAAGGTTCTCTCTATGTAGGCTTGCCCTTTAGCCACTTGTACTTCCATGTCACTCATGAACACACAAGTGTCATTCTGGAAACTCTGTACAGCTGTGGCCTCACAACACTAAACATACTCCAAATCTCAATACACAACCCACAGTCACTTCTAATTTGGTGGTTTGCTTCCTCGCTAGGACCCATGAGGCACAAGTACTACCAGATTCATGGATCCCCTTAGGTTTGTTCACAGTCCCACCCATCCTCCACTCCACTCAATGGGGCTGTCTGTAGAATATGAGGACATAAAATGGCATAAGAGAAAGAAAGTTGGAGGACTAGTTGAGCTCAGACGGTGCCTGTGTTGGCACATTACAGTAAAACAATAATAAGTTACCCCCTAAAATCTTGTTCTTAATGACTGTTGATATTTTGTAGGTGACCCAATGGGTATCTGAATATCTCCTATGGAGACTGTTCCACAGGAACTAATGTCCTTAAGGGACATATCAGATATATGGGGATACTGAGGCACACAAAGTAACTTTGTTAGTTACTCTGTCAGCATATGTGTGTATAAGGAATGTTGTACCTAAAATTAAGGTTAAAATATCAGGGGGTGAGGGCAGCGGGGGACACGCATGATAATAATTCGGACCATTGGACTAATTGCAGTACGCTGCCCCTCAGCTCCAAGCTCAGTTGCCACCTCCATGATTCCCCACCTAGCAGTTATCCATTTCCCCTGTGAAAATAAACTCCACTCCTTTTGCACTTCTCTTAAGACAGGCAAGTTCCTACCATACACAATATTTACAAGTTTACATTGTTTTGCCCTTACTCAATGGTAAGTTTTCCAAGGGCAAGATTCATATCTGATTCTGTATGTGTCAGTCCCCTCATCTAGTATCTTGGCCCCTATATGTAATCAGTGTCTATCTCTGAAAAGTAAAACAATGGCGTTGGTAATTTGGGTCTGATTGCAATTCAGTTTGGGGGAGTGGCAGGGAGAGGGGATCTCATAAATAGGGTCCAAAGCACTTTTCTGCCGTGATATCTAAGCACTGGAGCACAATGCCTTAAAGTGGAATTGTCCATTAGAAATGAACCATGCACACCCAAAAGTCTACAAACAATACATGCTGGACACGGTGTGGTGAAAAGGGAACCCTCCTACACTGTTGGCGGGAATGTAAATTGGTACAACCATTATGGAGAACAGTATGGAGGTTCTTTAGGAAAATAAAAATAGAACTACCATATGATCCAGCAATCCCACTCCTGGGCATATATCCAGAAAAAAACTCTAATTTGAAAAGATACATGTACCCCAATGTTCACAGCAGTACTATTTATAATAGCCAAGACATGGAAGCAACCTAAATGTCCATTGACAGATGAATGGATAAAGAAGATGTGGTACTTATATACAACAGAATATTAGTCAGCCATAAAGATAAACAGAATAATGCCATTTGCAGCAACATGCACGGAACTAGAGATTATCATACTAAGTAAAGTAAGTCAGACAGAAAGACAAATATCATATGATATCACTTATATGTGGAATCTAAAAAATGATGCAAATGAACTTATTTACAAAACAGAAATAGAGTCACAGATGTAGAAAACAAACTTATGGTTACCAGGGGGAGAAAGGGGGGAGGGATAAACTGGGAGCTTGGGATTGACACATACACACTACTATATATAAAACAGATAACTAATAAGGACCTACTGTATAGCACAGGGCACTCTACTCAATACTCTGTAATGGCCTATATGGGAAAAGAATCTAAAAAAGAGTGAATATATATATATGTATAACTGATTCACTTTGCTGTACACCTGAAACTAACACAACATTGTAAATCAACTATACTCCAATAAAAATTTAAAAACAAAACAAAAACAAAAAAAAAACAAGAAAGAAGTGAACCATGCAAATGTTGAAGTTTGGGTCAGTTTGAGTTCTAGAGTTTTGACATGCCTTAATTTATTGACCTAGTTACCAATGAAGGAAAACTAAAGGAAGTACTTGCACACTATATAACCTGATAAAGAATGCATTTAATTTCATGATTATCCATTTGAATAAAGGAAAAAGGAAGGATCATAAAAATAATAATGGCAACAGCAACCATGTGGCCATCTGTTTTGAGCACCTGTAATGTGCTAGATGATTTACATTAGTTTATTAACGATCAAGAAAAACTTATTAGTTATCTGTTAATATAAACATTATATCATATCACTTATCTATTAATATAAACATTATATCATAGACAAATGGCTTAGGTTTATAAGAGAAAAGTTTACAAAGAGAAAATCTGGATTTTCTCTGGATTACTAATCCAGAGAATCTGGATTACTAATGAAATACTCTCTTGTTTCTCTCTCTCTGGTGTTGGTCTACAACAAGCCTGCCTTGTGGGGCAAACGGACTTCACTGTACTTGGGAGCAGCAATTCAATTCCTACAGAAACCCTGCTTCCTACAAGCTCCACAATTTCACTTCGAGTAAGTGGCATAAATCAATCCTACACAAATAAATTAGACACAGCAGGACTGTGTGTGGATAACTGAGAGATAGGAGGATATAACACTTAATACATATGTGTATAGTTTATTTAGATCAAAACTAATAAATTAATTTGCATTCAGTTTATATACCTGAGTATATCTATAGTAATATAAGAGCTAATAGAAGACCTCTAGGTATAATTAATACACCTTGTTATTAAAGGTTTTATTATTACTTTTCTAGTTATCTTTTATGTTTATTCCATGCATGGTTTGTTGCCAGTTTGTTTCTCTTCAGCCTTGGCCCCATTGATCCTGCTCATACTGTGCTGCTTTCTGAAATGTTAGCTATATATCACCGATTTCACACACTTCTACTATTTATTTCCTTGATACTAATGCAGTTCTTCACTTTTTTTTTTACATCATCCAATTTTGTTTCCTCACATCAAAAAAATGATCGAAGTACCCTGATTTTCTGTCTCTTCCTGCAATAGGCATGGGAAGGTGATCATGACACAAATAATGTGTTGAGTCACTGCGAAGATTCAATGAGGTACAGTGCATGTGACTGACACTAAGGCGTTTAACAAATGTTAATCTCCCCTCCCACACCCTCATTTTCCTGTTATGTAAGCTATACTTATTATTACAGTATCTGGCCCTGGCTAATCTCCTCTAGAACAACATTCTTTAGGTGAACAACTCGTTCCTGTTGAACTGGTTGTATCCATCAAACAGAGCAAGACCCCAAACAAACAGGTTTGTATTTACATAAGTTCCAAAATGCTTAACAGTCCAGACATCATTTTCTTACACACTGTTCATTTGCACCTCACAACAACCCTCTGAGGGAAGTAATAATCTAAGGAAAACTGAGGCACAATGACATTAATGGCGTGTTAAGGTCACCCACCCAATTAGTACAAGAGTTGGGATATGCTATTTTCCTGTTTCTCAAATGTTCTGTCCATTAGACTGTGATGTTTCCCAAGGAAATGCTTGCAAACAATCCTTTGAAAATGAAAATACACAAAATAGATACAAAATCTCCTAACTTACCAGTCTATATGGGGCATGGGGATCTCTGTTCTTAGCTGGAAAGACTCCAGTTTGCAAAAGACCTGCATGGCATTTAGTGTAAACCCAATTAAAAAAAACACCATACACCTCAATAGTTCCCAGTCAGAAACAGCCAGGCAATAGCCCACTTGACCCAAAGCCAATTTCAAGAGCCAATTTTTCCCAAACCACAGCAAGACAGGAGAGAGCAGCCATAATTATTTCTATCAGATAATCCTACCACCTCAGGTCGGCTAAGGTGCAAGTGAATGCACTTAATTGCTCAGCTGTGTATTTGCTTGAATGTAATCAACCACTTACTGTGAGTTGCTGTCTAACTATTAGGATATTGGCACAAGAAAAGCTAAATAAATTAGAGAGAGTTCACTCTCTATAAAGCTGTCTTTGGAAGGAAAGCGTCTTCCATGCTCAGAGCCAGGGGGAATTGGAAGGGAATGAGGTTGGAAGTCAGGCTACAGTCATAACAAAATGCTTCTTCCTCATGCGCACTGTCTCTTCCCTGTTAACACAGGGCAGGGCCCATAGCTGCTGACCTCTGGAGACTGCTCATCGGTCACGCTGCAGCAATGGCCAGTTGATCGAATGCACATAATACCCACGGAGCCAGCACTAGCCTGAAATGAGTTGTGTTTGGTGAGTAAGGAGGTCAAAAGGCTTGGCTTTTTATAGCGACAACATAGCATGAATAACAGCTGTTCCTTCAAGCATGAATATGACAACAAGGGGAGGAGACGGCTAGACAAGGCAGAAAAACAAACAGCACGATGTTTGGTGTCCAGAGTAATTATGTTGATACCTGAGTGCTTATCTTTTGTCCACAGGGCTTCCTGCAGTGCAGCTTGACCACACTCTGCCCAAGGGAAGGAGCTCAGAGAAAAGCTTTGAGCCCAAGGGCTGCTACAGTGAAGGTTCCATGTGCTCCCTTAAAACATAATAGCCCCGTGCCTTGAGCACCCCTGGCCCCGCCATGTCCATGCCCTGCACGATTTCAGAGAGTCAGACTCCACCTTTACTTTCACCTACGTTGGTAGCCCCAAAAGATGGGCATGTCTAAAATATCTTGAGGAGGACCTTAAAGATGGCAGAGGAGTAAGACGTGGAGATCACCTTCCTCCCCACAAATACATCAAAAATACATCTACATGTGGAACAACTCCTACAGAACACCTACTGAGCACTGGAAGAACACCTCAGGCTTCCCAAAAGCCATGTGGCTGACAGGATCTTGGTGCTCCAGCCGGGTATCTGGCCCGAGCCTCTGAGGTGGGAGGGCTGAGTTTACAACACTGGACCACCAGAGGCCTTCTGGTCCCACGTAATATCAATCAGCAAGAACTCTCCCAGAGATCTCTGTCTCAACGCTAAGACCCAGCTCCACTCAACGACCAGCAACCTCCAGTGCTGGACACCCCATGCCATACTACTAGCAAGACAGGACCACAACTCCACCCAGTAGCAGAGAGGCTGCCTAAAATCATACTAAGTTCACAGACACTCCAAAACACACCACCGGATGTGGTCCTGCCCACCACAAAGACAAGATCCAGCCTCATCCACCTGAACACAGGCAATAGTCCCCTCAACCAGGAAGCCTACACAACCCACTGAACCAACCTTACCCACTGGGGGCAGATGCCAAAAACAACAGAAACTATGAAACTTCAGCCTGTGAAAAGGATACCCCAAACACAGTAAGTTAAGCAAAATCAGAATACACAGAAATACACAGCAGATGAAGGAGCAAAGTAAAAACCCACCAGACCAAACAAATGAAGAGGAGATAGGCAGTCTACCTGAAAAAGCATTCAGAGTAATGATAGTAAAGATGATCCAAAATCTTGGAAATAGAATGGAGAAAATACAAGAAAAGTTTAATAAGGACCTAGAAGAAGTAAAGAACAAACAAACAATGATGAACAACACAATAAATGAAATTAAAAACTCCAGAAGGAATCAATAGCAGAATAACTGAGGCAGAAGAACGGATAAGTGACCTGGAATATAAGTAGTGGAAATAATTACCGCAGAGCAGAATAAAGAAAAAGAATGAAAAGACTTGAAGACACTCTCAGAGGCCTCTGGGACAACATTAAATGCACGCACATTCAAATTACAGGGGTCCCAGAAGAAGAAGAGAAAAAGAAAGGGACTGAGAAAATATTTCAAGAGATTATAGTTGAAAACTTCCTTAATACAGGAAAGGAAGTAGTCAGTCAAGTCCAAGAAGAGCACAGAGTCCCATACAGGATAAATCCAAGGAGAAACACTCCAAGAAACATATTAATCGAACTATCAAACATTAAATACAAAGAAAAAATATTAAAAGCAGCAAGGGAAAAACAACAAATAACATACAAGGGAATCCCCATAAGGTTAACAGCTGATCTTTCAGCAGAAACTCTGCAAGCCAGAAGGGACTGGCAGGACATATCTAAAGCGATGAAAGGGAAAAACCTAGAACAAAGATTACTCTACCCAGCAAGGATCTCATTCAGATTCGATGGAGAAATTAAAACCTTTACAGACAAGCCAAAGCTAAGAGAATTCATCACCACCAAACCAGCTTTACAACAAATGCTAAAGGAACTTCTCTAGGCAGGAAACACAAGAGAAGGGAAAGACCTACAGTAACAAACCCAAAAGAGTTAAGAAAATGGTAATAGGAACATACATATCAGTAATTACCTGAAATGTAAACGGATTAAATGCTACAGCCAAAAGACGTTGACTGGCTGAATGGATACAAAAAGAAGACCCATACATATGCTGTCTACAAGAGACCCACTTCAGACATAGGGACACATATAGACTGAAAGTGAAGGGATGGAAATAGATATTCCATGCAAATGGAAATCAAAAGAAAGCTGGAGTAGCAATTCTTATATCAGACAAAATGGACTTTAAAATAAAGACTGTTACAAGAGACAAAGAAGGACAGTACATAATGATCACGGGATCAATCCTAGAAGAAGGTATAACAACTGTAAATATTTATGCACCCAACATAGGAGCACCTCAATACATAAGGCAAATGCTAACAGCCATAAAAGGGGAAATCAACAGTAACACAATCATAGTAGGGGACATTAACACCCCACTTTCACCAATGGACGGATCATCCAAAATGAAAATAAATAAGGAAACACAAGCTTTAAATGATACATTAAACAAGATGGACTTCATTGATACTTAAAAGACTTTCCATCCAAGAACAACAGAATACACTGTCTTCTCAAGTGCTCATGGAACATTCTCCAGGATAGATCATATCTTGGGTTACAAATCAAGCCTTGGTAAATTTAAGAAAACTGGAATCGTATCAAGTATCTTTTCCAACCACAATGCTATGAGACTAGATATCAATTACAGGGAAAAAAACTGTAAAAAATACAAACACATGGAGTCTGAACAATACACTACTGAACAATCAAGAGATCACTGAAGAAATCAAAGAGGAAATCAAAAAATACCCAGAAACAAATGACAATGAAAACAGGACGATCCAACACGTATGGGACGCAGCAAAAGCAGTTCTAAGAGGGAATTTTAGAGAAATCCTACCTCAGGAAACAAGAAAAATCTCAAATAAACCATCTAACCTTACATCTAAAACAATGAGAGAAAGAAGAACAAAGAAACCCAAAGGTAGCAGAAGGAAAGAAATCATAAAGATCAGATCAGAAATAAATGAAAAAGAAATGAAGGGCTTCCCTGGTGGTGCAGTGGTTGAGAGTCCACCTGCCGATGCAGGGGACACGGGTTCATGCCCTGGTCCGGGAAGATCCCACATGCCGCGGAGCGACTGGGCCCGTGAGCCATGGCCACTGAGGCTGTGCATCTCGAGCCTGTGCTCTGCAACGGGAGAGGCCACAGCAGTGAGAGGCCTGCGTACCTCAAAAAAAAAAAAAAAAAAAAAAGAAATGAAGGAAACAACTGCAGAGATCAATAAAACTAAAAGCTGGTTCTTGGAGAAGATAAACAAAATTGATAAACCATTAGCCAGAATCAGCAAGAAAAACAGGGAGCAGACTCAAATCAATAGAATTAGAAATGAAAAAGGAGAAGTAACAACGGACACTGCAGAAACACAAAGGATCGTGAGAGATTACTACAAGCAACTCTATGCCAATAAAATGGACAACCGGGAAGAAATGGACAAATTCTTAGAAAGGCACAACCTGCCAAGACTGAACCAGGAAGAAATAGAAAATATGAACAGAACAATCACAAGCACTGAAATTGACACTGTGATTAAAAATCTTCCAACAAACAAAAGCTCAGGACCAGATGGCTTCACAGGCAAATTCTACCAAACATTTAGAGAAGAGCTAACACCTGTCCTTCTCAAACTCCTCCAAAATATAGCAGAGGGAGGAACACTCCCAAACTCATTCTATGAGGCCACCATCAGTCTGGTACCAAAACCAGACAAAAATGTCACAAAAGAAGAAAACTACAGGCCAATATCACTGATGAACATAGATGCAAAATCATCAACAAAATACGAGCAAACAGACCCAAGAGCACATTAAAAGGATCATACACCATGATCAAGTGGGATTTATTTATCCCAGGAATGCAAGGATTCCTCAATGTATGCAAATCAATCAATGTGATACACCATATTGACAAATTGAAGAACAAAAACCATATGACCATCTCAGCAGAATCAGAAAAGGCTTTAGACAAAACTCAACACCCACTTATGATAAAAACCCTCCAGAAAGTAGGCACACAGGGAACTTACCTCAACATGATAAAGGCCATATATGACAAACCCACAGGCAACATCATTCACAATGGTAAAAAACTGAAACCATTTTCACTAAGCTCAGGACAAAGACAAGGTTGCCCACTTTCACCACTATTATTCAACAGAATTTTGGAAGTTTTAGCCACAGCAATCAGAGAAGAAGAAGAAATAAAAGGATTCCAAATTGGAAAAGAAAAAGTAAAACTTTCACTGTTTGTAGATACATGATACTATACACACAGAATCCTAAAGATGCTACACGAAAACTACTAGAGTTAATCAATGAATTTGGTAAAGTAGAAGGATACAAAATTAACGCACAGAAATCTCTTGCATTCCTATACACTAATGATGAAAAATCTGAAAGAGAAATTAAAGAAACACTCCCATTTACCACTGCAACAAAAATAATAAAATACCTAGGGATAAACCTACCTTAGGACACAAAAGACCTGTATGCAGAAAACTATAAGACACTGATGAAAGAAATTAAAGATGCTACAAACAGATGGAGAGACATTCCATGTTCTTGGATTAGAAAAACCAACATTGTGAAAATGAATACACACCCAAAGCAAATTACAGATTCAGTGCAATCCCTATCAAACTACCAATGGCATTTTTCAAAAACTAGAACAAAAAATTTCACAATTTGTATGGAAACACAAAAGACCCTGAATAGCCAAAGCAATCTTGAGAAAGCAAAATGGAGCTGGAGGAATCAGGAGCCCTGACTTTAGACTATATTAGAAAGCTACAGTAATCAAGACAATATGGTACTGGCACAAGAAAAGAAATATAGATCAATGGAACAAGATAGAAATCCCAGAGATAAACCCATGCACATATGGTTACCTTATCTTTGATAAAGGAGGCAAGAATATACAATGGAGAAAAGACAGCCTCTTTAATAAGTGGTGCTGGGAAATCTGGACAGCTATATGTAAAAGAATGAAATTAGAACACTCCCTAACACCATACACAAAAATAAACTCAAAATGGATTAAAGACCTAAATGTAAGGCCAGACACTATAAATCTCTTAGAGGAAAACAGGTAGAACACTCACTCTAAGATATAAATAAGAGCAAGATCCTTTTTGACCCACCTCCTAAAGTAATGGAAATAAAAACAAAAATAAACTAATGGGACCTAATGAAACTTCAAAGCTTTTGCACAGCAAAGGAAACCATAAACAAGACGAAAAGACAACCCTCAGAATGGGAGAAAATATTTGCAAATGAAGGAATTGACAAAGGATTAATTTCCAAAATTTATTAGCAGGTCATGCAGCTCAAAATCAATAAAACAAACAACCCAATCCAAAAATGGCCCAAGACCTAAAAAGACACTTCTCCAAAGAAGATATACAAATTACCAACAAACACATGAAAGGATGCACAACATCACTAATCATTAGAGAAGTGCAAATCAAAACTACAATGAGATATCACCTCGCACCAGTCAGAATGGCCATCATTAAAAAATCTACAAACAATAAATGCTGGACAGGGTGTGGAGAAAAGGGAGCCCTCTTGCACTGTTGGTGGGAATGTAAACTGATACAGCCACTATGGTGAACAGTATGGAGGTTCCTTAAAAAACTAAAAATAGGACTACCATATGACCCAGCAATCCCACTACTGGGCATATACCCTGAGAAAACCATAATTCAAAAAGAGACATGTACCACAATGTTCATTGCAGCTCTATTTACAATAGCCAGGACACGGTAGCAACGTAAGTGTCCATCGACAGATGAATGGATAAAAAAGATGTGGCACATATATACAATGGAATATTACTCAGCCATAAAAAGAAATGAAATTGAGTTATCTGTAATGAGGTGGGTGGACCTAGAGTCTGTCATATAGAGTGAAGTAAGTCAAAAAGAGCAAAACAAATACCGTATGCTAACACATATAAATGGAATCTACAAAAAAAGTGGTTCTGATGAACCTTGGGGGAGGACAGGAATAAAGACGCAGAGGTAGAGAATGGACTTGAGAACATGGGGAGGGGGCAGGGTAAGATGGGACGAAGTGAGAGAGTGCCATGGACATATATACACTACCAGATGTAAAATAGCTAGCTAGTGGGAAGCAGCCGCATAGCACAGGGAGATTACCTAGGTGCTTTGTGACCCCCTAGAGTGGTGGGATAGGGAGGGTGGGAGGGAGACGCAAGAAGGAGGGCATATGGGGATCTATGTATACGTATATCTGATTCACTTTGTTATATAGCAGAAAGTAACACAACATTGTAAAGCAATTATACTCCAATAAAGATGTTAAAAATTAATAAAATAAAAATATACAACATAATAAAAGTATAACTAGGCCTTTTCTCTCCAAGAGACCTTTCTGAGAAAAGACTGGAGGGAGAAATCCCCTCAGGTAACAGCCACATTTAAAAGAAAGACTAAATGTGAAATGGCGTGTCTTCGAAGATTTAAGTGCCCACTGCTGAGGTTTTCTTCTTAGATCTTAAGAGACTCTAATATTTTGAAGGCTCTATCAAATGCCACCTTCTTTCACCTACTGTCCCAGCCTCTAGTTCCTCTCTATTTATAATACCTACTGCTCCAGAACTTAAGGTGCTGTTTTGTCTGCTCTTTGCTTGCTTGTTTGCTTGAACGTTTGCATTTAGAATGATATCAGTATTTAAAACTGTATCATTAGTATGTATCATAATACATAGGAAGAATTCATCGGAAGATGAACAGAAGCTCAAGCAGGTGCTGGTCCCCTTGGCTTTTGTAATAGATTGTATTCTTTCAAGCTTGGCCTTCAACGGTCACGTGGTCACATCCTCTTGTCTCCAATCCAATCATGTGTTGTTTCCTGATCTGTTTTAGCCCAGAAGCTCACTTAGATTTTCCTTGCTGTTTTCTACCATCAAGCAGCACCACCTACAATTTGTGGGGCCCAGGGAAAATGAAAGTGTGGGAGATCTTATTCACAAAGCAGGAAAAAAATGCCATGAAAGGTATTAAAATAGGAAGTTGTTCCTTTCTTCTATGGTCTCTCACTCTCAACTTGGCACGGTGTGTTTAATTAGCTATTTAATGTTATTCTAAGTTAAGCAAAATTAAAAATTTTAATCATTAGCATGCACTTAACTGTTCATCATTATATGGTGCAATGCCACTTTTAAATGCAAATAGAGGAGCACTTAACTTGTTTACAGAATCCCAGAAATTACACAATTCATTTTCATAGCTTATACAAGCTTTTAGCCGAAGACTGGAAATGCTGCACAAAACTAACCCAATTGTTTTTGCTTCACTTCTTGACAGGAGCACGCTTACCAATACTGTCTACCTTTAGCTTACTGATGAGTAAGGAAGGAGGACTAAAAGGCAAAGGAGCAGGAACTAGGGGTCGTCCCTGTCTTTCCCTTTCCTTCTATGTCATCATCTCAGTGTCACTGGTTGGCTGATACAGGAAAGTAAATGAATAGAAAGGGATATGAAAAGGTTCTTTGATTCTACGTGTTTCCTAGAACATCCTTACCTTCTTTTTTTAATTAAAAAATTTTTTTAACATCTTTATTGGAGTATAATTGCTTTACAATGGTGTGTTAGTTTCTGCTTTATAACAAAGTGAATCAGCTGTACATATACATATATCCCCATACCTCTTCCCTCTTGCGTCTCCCTCTCACCCTCCCTGTCCCACCCCTCTAGGTGGTCACAAAGCACCGAGCTGACCTCCCTGTGCTATGTGGCTGCTTCCCACTACCTATTTTACATTTGGTAGTGTATATATGTCCATGCCACCCTCTCACTTCGTCTCAGCTTACCCTTCCCCCGCCCCGTGTCCTCAAGTCCATTCTCTAGTAGGTCTGCATCTTTATTCCCATCCTGCCCCTAGGTTCTTCATGACCATTTTTTTTTTAGATTCCTAGATAAATAAGTCCATTCCTAGATAAATATGACTAATTTAAAAATCTTAACCATCTGTAGCAGTTTTGAGGGGGAAGAATAAATTTATAAAAAGTAATAAATAATACCTTTTCAAATGCATATTTTATTAACATTCAACTGGTAGCAATCATGTGAGCAGCTAGTTCATGCAAGGACTCACCAGCTATTCTGGAAGAGGTGAGTTATATGGGGAGAGAATTCTGGCAAACAAAGAATAACTTATTAAACTGCTCTATTCCTGATGGGTTTAGCTTGCTTATAGTAATCAGAAATCTAAGGAGCACTTACCACGTGCTAAGATATGCTTTCATGTGGCATTTGTTCATTTAATTATCACAATGACACTGTGAAGTAGGTACTATTACTATGCCCATTTATTTATTTATTTTTAAACATCTTCATTGGACTATAATTGCTTTACAATGGTGTGTTAGTTTCTGCTATATAACAAAGTGAATCAGCTATACATATACACATATCCCCATATCTCCTCCCTCTTGCGTCTCCCTCCCTCCCACCCTCGCTATCCCACCCCTCTAGGTGGTCACAAAGCCCCGAGCTGATCTCCCTGTGCTATGCGGCTGCTTCCCACTAGCTATCTATTTTACGTTTGGTAGTGTATATATGTCCATGCCACTCTCTCGCTTCGTCCAGCTTACCCTTCCCCCTCCCCGTGTCCTCAAGTCCGTTCTCTACGTCTGCACCTTTATTCCTGTCCTGACCCTAGGTTCTTCAGAACCATTTTGTTTTTAGATTCCAAATATATGTGTTAGCATACGGTATTTGTTTTTCTCTTTCTGACTTACTTCACTCTGTATGACAGACTCTAGGTCCACCCAGCTCACTACAAATAACTCAATTTCATTTCTTTTTATGGCTGAGTAATATTCCATTGTATATATGTGCCACATCTTCTTTGTCCATTCATCTGTCAATGGACACTTAGGTTGCTTCCATGTCCTGGCTATTGTAAACAGAGCTGCCGTGAACATTGGGGTACATGACTCTCTTGGAATTATGGTTTTCTCAGGGTATATGCCCAGTAGTGGGATTTCTGGGTCATATGGTAGCTCTATACCTAACCTCACACCTAAAGCAATTAGAGAAAGAAGAACAAAAAAACCCCCCTAAAGTTAGCAGAAGGAAAGAAATCATAACGATCAGATCAGAAAGAGATGAAAAAGAAATGAAGGAAACAATAGCAAAGATCAATAAAACTAAAAGCTGGTTCTTTGAGAAGATAAACAAAATTGATAAACCATTAGCCAGACTCATCAAGAAAAAAAGGGAGAGGACTCAAATCAATAGAATTAGAAATGTAAAAGGAGAAGTAACAATTTATCTTCTTTCTGTGTGTTAGAAGCAAGTTTCTGTTGGAACAGGAAGTGTTCTCTCTCCAGGCTGTCGGCAGCCCCTACTCCCCTGTTTATTCAGTCATAGATGTAACACACTTATGCTTGTTTTGAGTCTCACTGAACTCCATGCATCATAGGTCCACTGGAATTCTGTGTCCATGGGGCATCTTGAAGGAAATATGTGAATAGGGGAGCAAGACATAGTAGACAAACGTATTCTTGGAGTTCATTTACAAAACACAAGGTTGAGGATAAAATTCTTAAATATTTCAAAACAATGACAGCAAGGCATATACCAAGGGTGGGACAATTCTGAGTATGGGACTTTGTGTGACCACACAGGTTGCATGCCCTCACATCCATGATGATATCTTCACATCAAAGTACCCAATTTAGGTCATCAAAGGAAAATATTTATGAGATCAACGGCAGGGTAACTTTTATGAGGGCAGGGATCTCACATAACCTCACACAGGTAGAGTGCAAACGTCCCATAAATAATTGTTGAACAGGTAAAGAAATGACTATAGCTTGACAGGAGAAAAATGACAGAAATAAAGAAAAGAAAAAGGTAAACCGGAGCTACTACAACAAGGAGTGGAAGGATTAAGAGCACTGATTCTGAAGCCATGTCTCCTGGGTTCAAATCTCGGCTCCACCATATACCAGCTGTGTCACATTGGGTAAATGACTTCTCTTGGTCTCAGTTTACTTATCTGTAAAGTGGTACAGTGATAATAATATCTGCGTTATAGGGCTGCTGTGAGTATTAAATGAGTCAACGTATGTCAAGTGTTTAGAAGAGTGCCTGGTACACATTAAGCATTATGGAAGTGTGAGGTACTATTATTATTTATCAGTGTCAAGTCACTATGTCATATTCTTTCCAGAAGTTTCTCATTTACTCCTCACAACAAGGCTGAGAGGTATGCATCTGCGTATTCCTTATACAGATGAGGAAAATGAGGCTGAAAAAAATGTCATTTATCAAGTTTACACAGGTAAGAGAGATCAACAGCACGACCTAATATACCCTTACTATGTTCCTCTTATTTCCTAAAATGACCCCATTTTTTCCCCATAAAACCTACAGCTTCTACAGCATGCTTCAGTTTATTTAACAGTTGTGTTTCTGAGAAAAAATGACAAATAAATTTTTGCTCCTGTGACCACTTAAAATATGAAGCAAGCTACTTTAGGGAATAAAATGGTGAATGATTTTGTAGGTTAAATGTCAAAAGGATTGCCTTAGCCCACCCCTCAGCCTGATGCAAGGGAGAGATCCAGTCGGAGACTATGACTCCGTATATTATCCTTAATATGCTTATTGTTTCATGGTGGTAAACATGACAGTATTTTAAAAGTGTTTCAAAAATTCACTCCCAGTGTTGATGGCCTGAATACTAATTTTTTCAACAATGCTGTTTATCTGGGTACTTTCCTTCCATGGGGGTGTGGGCGTCAATGTCTGATTTAATAATAGGAGAGCAACTTATTGACATGTCCAGGCAGAGATCATTAAAAGAAAAAAGCAAGATGCCACACATGTCCACTGTGATCTAACTGTGGTAAAGAGTAGCTATAGATATAACTAGATATAGGCAGAACCTATTATGGAAAAGAGATGCAATAAAAGGTTAATAGTGATAATCTAGGTTATAGAAATAAAATATCTTTGTTTTCTTATTTTTGCTTATCTGTATTCTCTAATTTTCTACAGTGCACATACACTGCTTTTGTAATGATGAATATTATTTTTAAATAAAATAAGTCTGGAAGGTATGCTACAAGGGAAGAAAGATATAAGAAACTGTTTAATAATATTTCTTTGATCGTGTTTTTCTAGATCTCAGTGCAATCACCCTTTATCTTTTTCTCTTATTTGATACTCCTTTAGGTCCCCGGCCCATGCAGGTGGCCCAGTAGATATTGGGATACACTTCTCTTTTGACATAAATGTCTCTTGTGTTCATCCTGTCTTGTCTCCCAGCTCTTACAGTTACAACGTTGGTTCTGCATATGCACTTAGTCCTTCAGCTTAACTGTCCTTGAGGCTTTGGGTTTCCCCTCTGTCGGCAGGCACTGGTGCTGCCTGTTTAGGATGACACTGGCCTTGATAAAGTCTCTTTTTGTTCTACAGCAGCTCTAGCTCAAGGCCTGGAGGGAAGTGTCTTTGTAAACACACACACACACACACACACACACACATCATTCAATTATCTGTGGCAGAACAGGCAAATGCATAGAAACAGAAAATAGATTAGTGGTTGCCAGGGGCTGGAGAAGTATAGATTAGGGAATAGCTCCTCATGGGTGTGGGGTTTCTTTGGGGGTGATGAAAATTTTTAAATTCAATTGTGGTGATGATTGCACAACTCTGTGAATATACCAAAACCCACCTAATTGTACACTTTAAATGGGTGAATGGTATGGTATAGGAAATACATGTCAATAAAACTGTAGAAAAATATCTGCGGCATTATTTTTTTTATGATGAATCAACACATTTCTTATTCACTTCTTGATGCTGTTGTAAACTTCAAGAATACACACTGAGGGCTTCCCTGGTGGCGCAGTGGTTGAGAGTCCGCCTGCCGATGCAGGGGACACGGGGTCGTGCCCCGGTCCGGGAAGATCCCACACGCCGCGGAGCGGCTGGGCCCGTGAGCCATGGCCGCTGAGCCTGTGTGCTCGGAGCCTGTGCTCCGCAACGGGAGAGGCCACAACAGTGAGAGGCCCGCGTACCGCAAAAAAAAAAGAAAAAAAAAAAAAGAATACACACTGGGGTTGGCACAATGGTCCTTATGAACTTCTCTGTTTCTAAAATTCTTAATATTAGCCTAAAAGAATGGCTTTTCAGAGAATCCGAGGATATTTCCAAAGTAAATAGATATTTGTAGGTATATTTAGTGTTGTGAAAAGAGCAAGGACAAGAAGTCAGGGGTTCTAAGTTCCTCTACTGACCCTCCTACTCCCAATCTGTGTGAACTGTAGCAAGTCACCTCACCCCTTGGGCCTCGGTTTTTTACCCGTAAAATGGGTGGGTCAGACCACACGACTGCCAAGGTTGCTTTCAGCTTTAAAGCTCTGTGATTCAATATACCTGGTCAAGTATTTGACTATTTTTGGAAGTTAGATTAACCTTCTAGAACATCACTACTAAGTTCTTTCTAAAGAAAATATTTTTGAAAAGTTTAGATCTTATTTTCAAGTCTTCAATAACCTCACACATATCAGTAAGTAAAATGCCTAAAACATAATATGATTAAACACAAATAGGGGGTGTGGGAATAGTAAAATAAGTGTGTGTGTGTGTGTGTGTGTGTGTGTGTGTGTGTGTGTGTGTGTGTATTCCTGGTTTTTTTTTTAACATCTTTATTGGAGTATAGTTGCTTTACAATGGTGTGCTAGTTTCTGCTTCATAACAAAGTGAATGAGTCACACACACACAGATGTTCCCATATCTCTTCCCTCTTGCGTCTCCCTCCCTCCCACCCTCCCTATCCCACCCCTCTAGGCGGTCACAAAGCACCGAGCTGATCTCCCTGTGCTATGCGGCTGCTTCCCACTAGCTATCTATTTTACGTTTGGTAGTGTATATATGTCCATGCCACTCTCTCACTTTGTCACAGCTTACCCTTCCCCCTCCCTGTGTTCTCAAGTCCATTCTCTAGTAGGTCTGCGTCTTTATTCCCGTTCTGTCCCTAGGATCTTCCGACCATTTTTTTTCTTTTTTTTTCTTTAGATTCCATATAATGTGTGTTAGCATATGGTATTTGTTATTCTCTTTCTGACTTACTTCACTCTGTATGACAGTCTCTAGGTCTATCCACCTCACTACAAATAACTCAGTTTCATTCCTTATTATGCCTGAGTAATATTCCATTGTATATATGTGCCACATCTTCTTTATCCATTCATCTGCTGATGGACACTTAGGTTGCTTCTATGTCCTGGCTATTGTACATAGAGCTGCAATGAATACTGGGGTACATGACTCTTTGGGAATTATGGTTTTCTCACGGTATATGCCCAGTAGTGGGATTGCTGGTGTATTCTTGGTTTTAATCATGAAAGCTCTGGCATCTGTCCAGAAAGCATCCATTTGCTTTTCACCTAATGGCAAGGACTTTTAAACCAAGCTGTGTTTCTCATGCCTTCCCTCCAAAAGACAGGAGGCAGCAGCCAGCTCAGCAGTGCTAATCTCGGATGGCCAGTCCCACAGTTTGTGATCATGGGCAGCTGAGAGCCAAGGCTGCAGAAACCGCAGGAGATGTCAGTTCTGACACATGGGCCTGCATGGTGCCCAGAGCTTGTACTGGCTGATGCAAGCCTCGCAGGTGCCCTTGGTTATGAAGGCGGAAGCTGAACTCTTAGAAGCAGTTTGTGTTTTCAAGCCCCCTCTAGGACACTGAGGTAGTGGGGCAAGGACAAGGCTGGAGGTGGAAATTTTGTAGGGAATAAGGGGTAAATAAGAGGCCTTTTTTCCACATTTTTGCTGGAGGGCTTAGTATTCTGAATGGTTTTGACACTTCCAAAATAAGATTTCCATGCTTTCCTCGCCAGAGTTTTTACACATTTTAAGAAAACAAAGTGCATTTGATTCTGAAATTGAGCTCATAATGCTTAGAGGATTAAGTAATGGAGCACTGTCAAAGAATGGAAAGTAATCCTAAAACAAGCCAAACTAAAATCGTAGGATGTTCTACTCCTCTCTTTTTAACCTCTCCATCTCCCATTCTTTCCAATTTTGGTTAAAGTCATTTCCAAATAAAACAAAATAAAACAGGTCTGGCCTGTTCATGTTGCCCCTCAGACTGTCTTCAGTACTCTACCTGGTCTGTGGCTTTCTAAGATATTCCACTAAATTCTTAGTATTATTCCTTTTCCCTCCCCTAACAAGCTCTCCCTTGGTGAAAATAATTCCTGATGACGGCAGCTCTGGTAGGATGTTGGCGAGCCTGCTGAATTCAATTTCTCGGCCTTCTAGAGCAAGGCACAAAACATTGAGGGATACAGAGTTACAGGTAAGAAAATCTAAACATTTGATAGTTTTAAAATATAGAATCAAGATAATCACTGTTTTAAGTCAGAGAAAGACAAATATCACATGATATTGCTTATATGCAGAATCTTAAAAACATAATGCAAATGAACTTATTTACAAAACAGAAACAGACTCGCAGACATAGAGAACAAACTTATGGTTTCCAAAGGAGAAAGGTGGGGAGGGATAAATTAGGAGGTTGGGATTGACATATACACACTGCTATATTTAAAATAACCAACAAGGACCTACTGTGCAGCACAGGGAACTCTGCTCAATATTCTGTAATAAGCTAAATGGGAAAATAATTTGAAAAAGAATAGATACATGTATATGTATAACTGAATCACTTTGCTGTACGCCTGAAACTAATGTAACACTGTAAGTCAACCATACTCGGATATAAAATAAAAATTTAAAGAAGATGATAACTATATTAATGTTCAAAGGTCAACTTATTCAATGGTCTGAATTTATTAAAATTACTTTGCTTGATTCTTCAAAAAGAGGGAAGAATGATTTCAAAGTTCATTGAATCATCATCACTTCTGGTCAAATGTACACTTAGACTTTTTACTTTGCTTCTCTATGTCTACTACCAGTTGCACAGAAATGTAATTTAGTTTAGGACAATCTCATAGAGTGATGTTAGTGGGCAGAAAGAATTGGAAGGCAGACTTCTGGGTCAAGTAGGTAGTAATGCCTTAAAGAAAAAATATCCAAATTATTCCTTTAGCCAATTAGCTGTATTTTCTAACATGCTGGTGGTCATCGTGTGCAAAGAACTATTCTTAGTAGTTCTATGCAAAGATATAATAAAGACCAAAAGCACCATTTGGAATACACTGTATTACTGTTCACAAATAATCCGAACCCCTAAATAGGACAATTACACATACCCACCCTGTTGAACCCAGGCATGGCTGTGTGAGTTTCTTTGGCCAGTGTAATGTCAGAAGTGACATGTATCTCTTATAAAGAAACTTTAAAAGCCAGAACATGGTTCTCCAGTTTATTTTTTCCCTCCCTCTGGAATTACGGAAGCAAGTATCTGGAAACCTCCATCAACCTGGATCAGTGAGAAAAGATAAGCAGAGTCCCGCTTACCTACCAACCCACCCCCTGTGCTGACCTGCAATAGACATGAAATATGAGTGATAAATAAACATCACTCCTTTAAGCTGTTGCTATTCCGTGGATGTTTGTTACTAAACCATAACCTTGTTTGTTGTGACTGATACATCATCCCTGCCCTTGAGACTTCTAACTAATGTAGTAGGTAGGACAAATACACATACTCATGCTTGCATAAATAATACATACAAAAATGCTACAAAGGTACAAATTCAAATCTAATAGTACAGGGATGCAGATGAAATTTTTAAAGGATAAAGAAGGGAACATGCACATAGGGAAAAATTTCTAGATGACCTAGAGCCAGGTGAAGCTACTTCAGAAAATCCTAGAAATGAACCTTGAAGAAAGTTCTGAAGATGAAGGGGTAAGTGATTCATGGGGGAGGTTGCTCTAAGGAGGTGACAGTTTGTAGGACTGACAGTAATAATTTCAAGAACTTCCTCACCAGGTTGCTGTGTTCCCATACCTTCTTCCCCCGGACCTTTAGATCATCTATGGATTCTTTCTGTTCTCTCTCACTAGTGGCCATGTCAGTTCAAATCACATACCTTCATTAAATTTAATCCAGATTGCTATCCTAAAAAAGTAAATCTTTTGCAGACTTAAGGAAAGGTGTTTATCCAATTAACAAAACTGTGTATCCCTTGGCATACCCCAAAGCACAGAGTGAAACAACTAAAGGTGATTTTCATCAGCAAAGGAAAGAAGCAATACTGTTCATCCACTTGATGGTTTTACTGTGCGGGCTGGCTTTCGCACCCTAATGCTGGAAGTTTCCCTCCCCATGTTATTCTACCACATTTCCTCATCTGTATTCCAGAAACTTTCACTTCAGTCTATTATTTCCTTCAGCCCTAATTTATTTTCTCACTTTTAAATTCACCATTAAAATGAAAAGCAAAGGCATGTGTATTTGCCAGGCAGTTTCTCTGAGGTTCTTAGAGCCCTAATTATTATATGAAAACATGATTTCCAGCTTTGCAGATGATGCTAAATTGAGAGAGAATAAAAACAAATGAGGAATAATTAGGTGGTGCAGCCAGATATAAAAGGATTCACAGCATTTATGTTTCTGGACTAATAGATGGCAAATGCAGGGCTGCGCAGATAAATGGAAGATAATTAGCCCCTACAAAGTATCAGAAATGGGGATCTCTGCTAAATAGGAAGGTGCTGACGAAAAGTGGCGTGAGTGAGAAGAAACACAGTGGGATGTGGGGGTCAGTGAGGGTGATTACAGCCTGGGGATGATTGCATCATGGAAAAACTCCAGAGATCTGGCACATTCTCCAGCTACCCTTTTAGTCTGCATCCCTCCCTCACTCTGTCACACAGAGGCATTCTGCTGTTAACAACGTGCTCCTTTAGAGCCTGACATAGAGCCTGGCTCTCTGCAGTCTTTGCACTGCAGGCAGGCTCTGTAAGAGGAAGGATAACTTCGGAGGAAGAACATTTTCTTTGACCAGGAAATTTTACCTGGCAGTCCATATACAGCACACAAGGTCTAGTAGTTTTTAAATGATTATTCTGGTGGATTAAAACTAAAGTGCCATCCTGAGCACTTAGGAGATGCAAAAGAGAACACATACACATTATCTGTTTAATTCTTGTCCCAGGAGCCACTTTTCGTCCAATGGTCAGTCTCTCATGCTCTCTGAGGGTGCCTCACACTTTAGGCTCACGTTTCTGTTCCTAGACCTAAAAGGAAATCCAACTCAACATTTTACCCCTCTCCACTTGTAAGTACTCTAGCTTTGGTCTTCCAATGACAATTAACCAACACTGCCGGAGATGCCAGAACAATAACAATAATCGACCAAATAAAAGAACCACGGGCATGCACCTCCAAAGTCAAAGGCTGGCCAGTCACTGAGAAGCCCTGCCTCCTCACTGCTCTTAACCTTTCTGTGGCATAAGGCATCATTTACCAACCATCCATGGATCGCTTCAATTTTTGGCTTCCATGATGCTATATGATGACCTATACCACTCCTTCTCTCTCCCACTCTTATTCTCCTATTCACCTTCTTGTCCTCAATGGACATTCATCAAAATACAACCCTCTACCCACAGCCTTTTTATACACTCTCTGTTTCACAGAAACTATCCATTCTCTTGGTTCCAGCTATCACACCACCATACTATGCTTTGAGTTTCAATTTTAATTCTTTGTGAGCCATGAATCCTTTCTGTTCTTTCCCCAAAGAAGTGATTTCTTGTTGCTTTAAACTTCTCTGATGGGGCTTCTCTGGTGGCACAGTGGTTAAGAATCCACCTGCCAATGCAGGGGACACGGGTTCGAGCCCTGGACCAGGAAGATCCCACATGCCGCAGAGAAACTAAGCCCGTGCACCACAACTACTGAGGCTGCGCTCTAGAGCTCGTGTGCCACAACTACTGAGCCCACATGCCACAACTACTGGAGTCCATGTGCCTAGAGCCCGTGCTCCACAACAAGAGAAGCCAATGCAATGAGAAGCCCATGCACCTCAATGAAGAGTAGCCCCTGCTCGCCGCAACTAACGAAAGCCCGCACACAGCAACAAAGACCCAATGCAGCCAAAAATAAAAAAATTAAAAAATAAGTTAATTAAAAAAACTTCTCTGATGTCATTTTTATACTTAAAATGTAAAACATATCAATGCAATAAAATGAAATCTTGGAGAGATAACTATGGAAAGACTGGTCCTCCTTTCCTTCTGTTAATTTAATATCTAAATAGGTCCCTATTTCAGGAACACAGCTGCTTCTCAGAGCTTAGCTCTCATCATCCCATCTAAAAGTCCTTCACGGGCAAAGAATCAAGCTCTTCCAACCTCTTTCTGCTCTCTTCCCACTGGTTTCTCTACGCCACTAAGAACAGTGACTCACTTTGAGTGTCTCTATGCCCACCTAGCCAGAGTCCCTCATCAGGGTTTGGTTGACTTTTTTTTTCTCAGTGTGGTAATTTATTTTCATATTCTCATACTGCCTCAGTAGATCACCTGTCTAGTTTGATTCCTTTAGGAAAGGTGTCTACTACAATCCACTGAAGGGGCTCAGCTTCTTCTCATCCCCTCCCCCTATGTCCAGCTAACTCTGAAACTTCTCGAAGTTTTCTGCTTTCTCCTTTCCAATGCCACTGCTGATATTTTCACCATCAGCACCACTACTGCTGCTATTCTCTCCCAGACATGATAAAACATCGTGTCTACTCATTTTTTATTCCAGAAGAGCAGAAAACACACAAACACATACATATCTCATCACCATCAATTTCACCAGCACCCCAAGGCAAACCAACAGTTCCAAGACATACACTGGAGTACTATCCATACTCAGCCCCTCAGGCTGTTGATAAAACAAGGTATCCCTCACGTTGTAAAATTTCTGCTGACTGTCCCTATGGAGGAGGGAGACTAACAGAAGCAGGTCAGCTCTCAGCACAGAAAAGGCAAAGTAAATGTTTCTCTCAAATGTTTAGACTTTTTTTATTTTACAATATCTATAGTGGAGTATAATTGCTTTACAATGCTGTGCTAGTTTCTGCTGTATAACAAACAGAATCAGCTATATGTATACACATATCCCCATATCCCCTCCCTCTTGAGCCTCCCTCCCACCCTCCCTATCCCACCCTTCTAGGTGGTCACAAAGCACCAAGCTGATCTCCCTGTGCTATGCAGCTGCTTCCCACAAGCTATCTACTTTACATTTGGTAGTATATATAAGTCCATGCCACTCTCTCACTTCATCCCAGCTTACCCTTCCTCCACCTCGTGTACTCAAGTCCATGTTCTACGTCGGTCTTTATTCCTGTCCTGCCCCAAGGTTCTTCAGAACCATTTTATTTTTAGATTCCATATATATGTGTTAGCACACGGTATTTTTTTTTCTCTTTCTGACTTCACGCTGTATGACAGACTCTAGGTCCATCCACGTCACTACAAATAACTCAATTTCGTTTCTTTTTATGGCTGAGTAATATTCCATTGTGTATATGTGCCACTTCTTCTTTATCCATTCATCTGTCGATGGACACTAGGGTTGTTTCCATGTCCTGGCTATTGTAAATAGTGCTGCAGTGAACACTGTGGTACATGACTCTTTTTGAATTATGGTTTTCTCAGGGTATACGCCCAGTAGTGGGATTGCTGGGTCATATGGTAGTTCTATTTTTAGCTTTATAAGGAACCTCCATACTGTTCTCCATAGTGACTGTATCAATTTATATTCCCACCAACAGTGCAAGAGTGTTCCCTTTTCTCCACACCCTCTCCAGCATTTATTGTTTGTAGATTTTTTGATGATGGCAATTCTGACTGGTGTGAGGTGATACCTCATTGTAGTTTTGATTTGCGTTTCTCTAATGATTAGTGATGTTGAACATCACTTCATGTGTTTGTTGGCAATCTGTATATCCTTTGCAGAAATGTCTTTTTAGGTCTTCTGCCCATTTTTGGATAGGGTTGGGTTTTTTTTCTTGATATTGAGCTGCATGAGCTGCTTGTATATTTTACAGATTAATCCTCTGCCAGTTGCTTCATTTGCAAGTATTTTCTCCCATTCTGAGGGTCGTCTTTTCGTCTCGTTTATGGTTTCCTTTGCTGTGCAAAAGCTTTGAAGTTTCATTAGGTCCCGTTAGCTTATTTTTGTTTTTATTTCCATTACTCTAGGAGGTGGATCAAAAAAGATCTTGCTGTGATTTATGTCATAGAGTGTTCTGCCTATGTTTTCCTCTAAGAGTTTTACAGTGTCTGGTCTTACATTTAGCTCTTTAATACATTTCGAGTTTATTTTTGTGTATGGTGTTAGGAAGTGTTCTAATTTCATTCTTTTACATATAGCTGTCCAGTTTTCCCAGCACCACTTATTGAAGAGGCTGCCTTTTCTCCATTGTATATTCTTGCCTCCTTTATCAAAGATAAGGTGACCATCTGTGTATGGGTTTACCTCTGGGCTTTCTATCCTGTTCCATTGATCTATATTTCTGTTCTTCTGCCAGTACCATACTGTCTACATTACTGTAGCTTTGTAGTATAGGCTGAAGTCAGGGAGCCTGATTCCTCCAGCTCGGTTTTGCTTTCTCAAGATTGCTTTGGCTATTCACGGTCTTTTGTGTTTCCATACAGATTGTGAACTTTTTTGTTCTAGTTTTGTGAAAAATGCCATTGGTAGTTTGATAGGGATTGCACTGAATCTGTAGATTGCTTTGGGTGTACAGTTATTTTTTCTTCCAATCTGAGAACATGGTATATATCTCTCCATCTGTTTGTATCATCTTTAATTTCTTTCACCAGTGTCTTACAGTTTTCCGCATGTAGTTCTTTTGCCTCCTTAGGTAGGTTAATCCCTAGGTACTTTATTCTTTTTGCTGCAATGGTAAATGGAAGTGTTTCCTTAACTTCTCTTTCAGATTTTTCATCATTAGTGTATAGGAATGCAAGAGACTTTTGTGCATTAAATTTGTATCCTGCTACTTTACCAAATTCATTGATTAGCTCTAGTGGTTTTCGCGTAGCATCTTTAGGATTCTCTATGTATAGCATCATGTCAACTGCAAACAGTGACAGTTTTACTTCTTCTTTTCCGATTTGGATTCCTTTTATTTCCTTTTTTTCCTCTCATTGCTGTGGCTAAAACCTCCAGAACTATGTTGAATAATAGTGGTGAGAGTGGTCAACCTTGTCTTGTTCCTGATCTTAGAGGAAACGGTTTCAGTTTTTGACGATTGAGAACGATGCCGGCTGTGGGTTTATCATATATGGCCGTTATTTTGTTGAGGTAGGTTCCCTGTAGGCCTACTTTATGGAGAGCTTTTATCATAAATGGATGTTGAATTTTGTGGAAAGGTTTTCTGCATCTGTTCAAATTATGATATGATTTTTATCCTTCAATTTGTTAATATGGTGTATCACATTGATTTATTTGCACATATTGAAGAATCCTTGCATCCCTGGGATAAATCCCACTAGATCATGGTGTATGATCCTTTTAATGTGCTGTTGGATTTTGTTTGCTAGTATTTTGCTGAGTATTTTGGCATCTATGTACATCACTGATACTGGCCTGTAGTTTTCTTTCTTTGTGACATCTTTGTCTGGTTTTGGTATCAGGCTGATGGTGGCATTGTAGAATGAGTTTGGGAGTGTTCCTCCCTCTGCTATATTTTGGTAGAGCTTGAGAAGGACAGGTGTTAGCTCTTCTCTAAATGTCTGATAGAATTTGCCTATGAAGCCATGTGGTCCTGGGCTTTCATTTGTTGGAAGGTTTTTAATCACAATTTCAATTTCAGTGATTGTGATTGGTCTGTTTGGAGGCTGTGCTTTTCTAAGAATGTGGCCCTTTATTCCATGTTGTCCATTTTATTGGCATAGAGTTGCTTGTAGTAATCTCTCATGATCTTTTGAATTTCTGCAGTGTCACTTGTTACTTCTTTTTCATTTCTAATTCTGTTGATTTGAGTCTTCTCCCTTTTTTTCTTGATGAGTCTGGCTAATGGTTTATCAATTGTGTTTATCTTCTCGAAGAACTAGCTTTTAGTTTTATTGATCTTTGCTATCATTTCCTTCATTTCTTTTTCATTTATTTCTGATGTGATCTTTATGATTTCTTTCCTTCTGCTAACTTTGGGTTTTTTTGTTCTTCTTTCTCTAATTGCTTTAGGTGTAAGGTTAGGTTATTTTTAAATTTTATTTAATTAATTTATTTGTTTGTGGTACATGGGCCTCTCACTGTTGTGACCTCTCCCTTTGTGGAGCACAGGTTCCAGATGCACAGGCCCAGCGCCCGTGGTTCACAGGCCTAGCTGCTCCGCGGCATGTGGGATCTTCCCAGACCAGGGCATGAACCCATATCCCCTGCATCAGCAGGCAGACTCTAAACCACTGCTCCACCAGTGAAGCCCAGGTTGTTTATTTGATATTTTTCTTGTTTCTTGAGGTAGGATTGTATTGCTATAAACTTCCCTCTTAGAACTGCTTTTGCTGAACTCCATAGGTTTTGGGTCATGGTGCTTTCATTGTCATTTGTTTCTACGTATATTTTGATTTCCTCCTTGATTTCCTCAGTGATCTCCTGCTTATTTAGTAGTGTATTGTTTAGCGTCCATGTGTTTGGGTTTTTTCCAGTTTTTTTCGTGTAATTCATATCTAGTCTCATAGTGTTGAGTTCGGAAAGGATACCTGATGTGATTTCAAGTTTATTAAATTCACCAAGGCTTGATTTGTGACCCAAAATACGATCTATCCTGGAGAATGTTCCATGAGCACTTGAGAAGAAACTGTATTCTGTTGTTTTTGGACGGAATGTTGTAAAAATATCAATTAAGTCCATCTTGTCTAATGTGCCATTTAAAGCTTGTGTTTCCTTATTTATTTTCATTTTGGATGATGTGTCCATTGGTGAAAGTAGGGCTGTTAAAGTCCCCTACTATGATTGTGTGACTGTTTCTTTTTTCTTTTAACATCTTTATTGGAGTATAATTGCTTTACACTGGTGTGTTAGTTTCTGCTTTATAACAAAGTGAATCAGTTATACTTATACATATGTCCCCATATCTCTTCCCTCTTCTGTCTCCCTCCCTCCCACCCTCCCTATCCCAAGCCTCTAGGTGGTCACAAACCACTGAGCTGATCTCCCTGTGCCATGTGGCTGCTTCCCACTAGCTATCTACCTTACATTTGGTAGTGTATATATGTCCATGCCACTCTCTCACGTTGTCACAGCTTACCCTTCCCCCCCTCCATATCCTCAAGTCCATTCTCTAGTAGGTCTCTATCTTTATTCCCATATTACCCCTAGGTTCTTAATGACCTTTTTTGTTTTTTCCTTAGGTTCCAAATATATGTGTTAGCATACGGTATTTGTCTTTCTCTTTCTGACTTACTTCACTCTGTATGACAGACTCTAGGTCCATCCACCTCACTACAAATATCTCAATTTTATTCCTTTTTATGAGTGAGTAATATTCCATTGTATATAGGTGCCACATCTTCTTTCTCCATTCATCTGATGATGGACACTTAGGTTGCTTCCATGTCCTGGCTATTGTAAATAGAGCTGCAATGAACGTTTTGGTACATGACTCTTTTTGAATTATGGCTTTCTCAGGGTATATGCCCAGTAGTGGGATCGCTGGGTCGCATGGTAGTTCAATTTGATGGAATTCACCTGTGAAGCCATCAAATCTGAATGAGATCCTTGCTGGGTAGAGTAATCGTGGCTGTAGGTTTTTCTCCTTCATCACTTTCAGTATGTCCTGCTACTCCCTTCTGGCTTGCAGAGTTTCTGCTGAAAGATCAGCTGTTAACCTTATGGGGATTCCCTTGTGTGTTATTTGTTGTTTTTCCCTTGCTGCTTTTAATATGCTTTCTTTGTATTTAGTTTTTGACAGTTTGATTAATATGTGTCTTGGCGTATTTCTCCTTGAATTTATCCTGTATGGGGCTCTCTGTGCTTCCTGGACTTGATTAACTATTTCCTTTCCCATATTAGGGAAGTTTTCAACTATAATCTCTTGAAATATTTTCTCAGTCCCTTTCTTTTCCTCTTCTTCTTCTGGAACCCCTATCATTCGAATGTTGGTGTCTTTACCTCAGTTCTTTTCATTCTTTTCTCTTTATTCTGCTCTGCAGGAGTTATTTCCACTATTTTATCTTCCAGGGCACTTATCTGTTCTTCTCCCTCGGTTATTCTGCTATTGATCCCTTCTAGAGTATGTTTCATTTCATTTATTGTGTTGTTCATCGTTGTTTGTTTCATCTTTAGTTCTTCTAGGTCCTTGTTATGTGTTTCTTGCATTTTCTCTATTCTATTTCCAAGATTTTGGATCATCTTCACTGTCATTATTCTGAATTCTTTTTCCGGTAGACTGCCTATTTCCTCTTCATTTGTTAGGTCTGGTGGGTTTTTACCTTGCTCCTTCATCTGCTGTGTGCTTTTCTGTCTTCTCATTTTGCTTAACTTACTGTGTTTGGGGTCTCCTTTTTGCAGGCTGAGGGTTTGTAGTTCCCGTTGTTTTTGGTGTCTGTCCCTAGTCGCTAAGGTTGGTTCAGTGGGTTGTGTAGGCTTCCTGGTGGAGGGGAGTAGTGTCTGTGTTCTGGTGGATGAGGCTGGATCTTGTCTTTCTCGTGGGCAGGTCCACGTCTGGTGGTGCGTTTTGGGATGTCTATGGACTTATTATGATTTTCGGCAGCCTCTGTGCTAATGGATGGGGTTGTGTTCCTGTCTTGCTAGTTGTTTGGCATAGGGTGTCCAGCACTGTAGCTTGCTGGTCGCTGAGTTAAGCTGTGTGTTGGTGTTGAGATGGAGATCTCTGGGAGATTTTCACCGTTTGATATTACGTGGATCTGGGAGGTCTCTTGTGGACCAGTGTCCTGAACTTGGCTCTCCCACCTCAGAGGCACAGCACTGACTCCTGGCTGGAGCACCAAGAGCCTTTCAACCACACGCTCAGAATAAAAAGGAGTATAAATAGAAAGAAAGAAAGAGGATAAAATAAAATAAAATAAGATCAAATAAAGTTACTAAAATAAAAAATAATTATTAAGAAAAAAATTTTTTAAAAAAGTAAAAACAAAAAACAAAACGGATGGACAGAACCGTAGGACAAATGGTGAAAGTAAAGCTATACAGACAAAATCTCACACAGAAGCATACACATACACACTCACAAAAAGAGGAAAAGGGGAAAAAATAATATATCTTGCTCCCAACGTCCGCATTCTCAATTTGGGATGATTTGTTGTCTCTTCAGGTATTCCACAGATGCAGGGTACATCAAGGTGATTGTGGAGCTTTAATCCGCTGCTCCTGAGGCTGCTGGGAGAGATTTCCCTTTCTCTTCTTTGTTCGCACAGCTCCCAGGGTTCAGCTTTGGATTTGGCCCCAACTCTTCGTGCAGGTCGCCTGATGGCGTCTGTTCTTCGCTCAGACAGGACGGGGTTAAAGCAGTTGTGGATTCGGGGGCTCTGGCACACTCAGGCCGGGGGGAGGGAGGGGTACGGATGCCGGGCGAGCGTGTGGCGGCAGAGGCCGGCGGGACGTTGCACCAGCCTGAGGCGCACTGTGCGTTCTCCCCGGGAAGCTGTCCCGGGATCCCGGGACCCTGGCAGTGGCGGGCTGCACAGGCTCCCGGGAGGGGAGGTGTGGGGAGTGACCTGTGTTCGCACACAAGGCTCTTGGTGGCGGCAGCAGCGGCCTTAGCGTCTCATGCCCGTCTCTGGGGTCCGCGCTGACAGCCACGGCTCGCGCCCGTCTCTGGAGCTCCTTTAAGCAGCGCTCTTAATCCCCTCTCCTCGCGCACCAGGAACCAAGGAGGGAAGAAAAAGTCTCCTGCCCCTTCGGCAGCTCCAGACTTTTCCCCGGACTCCCTCCCGGCCAGCCGTGGTGCACTAACCCCCTGCAGGCTGCGTTCACGCCGCCAACCCCAGTCCTCTCCCTGCGACCGAAGCCCGAGCCTCAGCTCCCAGCCCCGCCCGCCCCGGCGGGTGAGCAGACAAGCCTCTGGGGCTGGTGAGCGCCGGTCGGCACCAAATCCTCTGTTCGGGAATCTCCCCGCTTTGCCCTCCGCACCCCTGTTGCTGCGCTCTCTTCCGTGGCTCCGAAGCTTCGCCCCCGCCAGTCCCCATCTCCGCCCGCGAAGGGTCTTCCTAGTGTGTGGAAACTTTTCCTCCTTCACGGCTCCCTCCCACTGGTGCAGGTCCCGTCCCTATTCTTTTGTCTCTGTTTATTCTTTTTTTTTTTTTTTGCCCTACCCAGGTACGTGGGGGGTTTCTTGCCTTTTGGGAAGTCTGAGGTCTTCTGCCAGCGTTCAGTAGGTATTCTGTAGGAGCTGTTCCACAGGTAGATGTATTTTTGATGTACTTGAGGGGAGGAAGGTGATCTCCACGTCTTACTCCTCCACCATCTTGAGGGTTCTCCAGGATAGGCTTTCTATTTTCTATGATTGTGGAGGCTTGGTGAATCCAGAATCTGATATAGTAGGCCAGCAGGCTGGAGACTCTGGGAAGAGCTGCAACCCAGAAGAAGGTTGCTGGCAGAATCCCAGTTTGTTTCTGTCAAATTTGCAGCACAATAGATGTGGGGACTCCATTGGGTTTAATGCAGACTTAGGGCAACTATTTGGTAGTTTCCTTTTATGTACTAAAGCGTGGGCCTATTTTTCTATTCACCCAAACTGCTCAGCATTTCAGCAGGGTGGGAAACGTCCTTGCCACCTACAGTCTTTCACGTCCTGTAGTCCCAGGGTCCCTAGGTATGTGCTGATAACCAGAGAACTTACATCTGAAACAGATCTAAATCTAAATCTCTGGGTTCCTGGCATGGTACCTTGCATGAGAATGATTCTTATCTTCCCAAGCCATGTGTGAGGTCCTGCAAGTCAGGATGGTGTATTATACATTTGATAAGCCTGCCTGCTGTTCGTTCAAGTTCTTAAAGACAGTTATTGGGTTGGCCAAAAAGTTCGTTCGGGTTTTTCAGTAACCTCTTACAGAAAAATTCAAATGAACTTTTTGGCCAACCCAATACTATAAAGAGCATTAGGCTCAGAAGTGCTGGGCTGGCATTCTACTCATAAGATGTGCCTTCTTTTCTTATTTTTTACTTGTTTTTCTACTATTTTTTATTATGACAATTTAAAAACATATGCAAAAGTACCATGATCCAGCTTCAATATTTAGAAACTGTTTGCCAATCCTGTCTCATACATACACCCTATCTTCCCTTCTACTTGAATACGGTGAAGCAAGCTGAAAACATCAGATGTATGTTTCCCTAACAGACAACACTTTTTAAAATTAGGTTTTTAAAAATTATTAAGATATAATTTACATACAGGAAAATTCATCCATTTTAGCAAGAATGTTTTTAACATATGCTCAGTATAATTATAACCCAACTAAAATTAACAGTAATTACTATGCCATCTAATACTTGATCCACATTCAAATTCCCATAATTGGCTCCAACCTGTCTTTTTCAGCTGATTTGTTCACATGAGGATCTCAATATGGTCCACACATTATATTTGGTTTTTGTCTCTTAAGCCTCTTTTGTTTTATAACAGTTCCTGCACTCCTTTTTTTACATTCATGAAATGAATTTGCTAAAGAATGCAGGCCATTTTCCCTGTAGATTTAACTATGTTCTGGATTTGGCTGATCGTATCATCCTGGTATCATTTAAGATGTTTCTCCATCCTTTGTATTTCGTGCAAACTCTTAAGTTAGATGTAGAGGCATGATTAAATTTTGACCCCTTCCTCCACCTTCTTTTTGGTCAAAGATATTTCAGGAGTGCTGTATTACTTCCCATTGCATCCCTTCAGGTGGCACATGAAGACCGGCTGCCCCACTTTTAGTCATGCTAAGATGGATCAGGGGGTTTGGGTGCTTTCAGCCTCATCCATTAATTTTAAATTTCCTCATCTACCTTTCACATAACAGTTTTAGCAGCCTTAGATGACTGCTGCCTGGATATAGCATTTTATTAGGAATTGCACAATCATGGTTTTTCTAATATTATCATCCCTTATGAATCTATTAGTTGGAGTTCTAAAAAAGAACGTTCCCTTACAGGCTATTCAGTTACTCTAAAATACAGTTCAAACACAAATGGCAGGTTAAATGCTGCATTCATTCACATTATTTACCAATTTACAGAAAAATAAGCTGATGCTTTAGTAAACTCCAAAGAAGCCAGATTGATTTTAGTACTATTATTAATCGTCTTATGTTCACGTGTCTGTCGCACTTATTAGTCCTATGATACTTAAATTATTCCAGTTTTGAAGGCTGGATTTCCCTGTGTTCCTTTAACAGGACCATAACAGACATTGCCTTTTAGATTTCTGGCACTAGATGCCCCAAAGTTCATCTTGTATATTTCCTGCCTCACACCTGAAATCACCCATTTCTCTAAGGAACTCTGGTTTGTTTAACAGGACCTTATATTTAAAGATGACAACTTAGCTGCTAGGGGTAATCATTACTTCTATGCTTCTCTTCAGAGAATTGAGGTAGGAAATGTGTAATTTTTAGAACAAGGAAAACTAAATCCTTAGTTCATAGTGATGTTTCAAATTCACATGTAAGATTATAGGGGTTGTATTTATTTAACTCCTTTGATTTTATAGTGTTATCTTTTTCTTCTTATGATCAAAATCTTGGTTCCTAAGGACGTTTATACAATGGCCCCCATAGAGATTCAAAATAACAATACCCATATTATTTCTAACAATAAGATTTTTGAATGCAGTCTAACATTTATTTCTGGTTCTTTTTGTCCTTTGAATAGATACTAGTAGGGACAAAGTATCAAAATACTGTGTTTTAAAGTCACTTAAAATAATTCTTCCTTATGTGTTTATTCTGTGGCTTGATATGTAGAACATTTTAAATATGTTTTAAATTTGTAAGGATTAATTTTTTGCTTAATTTTGTTTTAAAATAACATAAACAATTTACATATTTACCAGTTCAAAACTATAGTACAAGTTAGTTTCAGAGAAATACAGAGTCCATATTTTTCCCTTCCAATCTGTACCCTTCCTTGTCTCCTATACGTAAACATTTTTATTAGTTGGTTTACTTTCCAATGTTTCTCTCAAAAAATAAAAATAACACTGCAATACTACTCAGCCATAAAAAGAACAAAATAATGCCATTTACAGAAACATGGATGCAACTAGAGATTATCATACTAAGTGAAGTAAGTCAGAAAGATGAAGACAAATACCATATGATATCACTTATATGTGAAATCTAAAATATGACACAAATGAACCTATCTATGAAACAGAAACAGACTCACAGACAGAGAGAACAGACTTGTGGTTGCCAAAGAGGAGGGGGATGGACTGGGAGTTTGGGGTTAGTAGATGTAAACTATTACATATAGAATGGATGGACAAGAAGGTCCTACTGAATAGCACAGGGAACTATATTAAGTGTCCTGGGATAAATCATAATAGAAATGAATATAAAATAGAATGTATATATGTATAACTAAGTCACTTTGCTATACAGCATAAATTAACACAATATTGTAAATCAACTTTACTACAATAAAAGTAAATTCTACAGTCAAAAACAATAACACAGGGCTTCCCTGGTGGTGCAGTGGGTGGAAATCTGCCTGCCAATGCAGGGGACATGGGTTCGATCCCTGGCCCAGGAAGATTCCCACATGCCACGGAGCAACTAAGCCCGTGTGCCACAACTACTGAGCCTGCACTCTAGAGCCCGTGCTCTGCAACAAGAGAAGCCACGACAATGAGAAGCCCGTGCACCACTCGCTGCAACTAGAGAAAGCCTGAGCACAGAACAAAGACCCAACACAGCCAAAAATAAAAACAAATAAATAAATAAATTTATAAAACAAAAAACCCCCACAAAACAATAACACACCTGTATGAATGAAATATATCATATAGACTGTTCTTCCCCTTGCATTTAACAGTATGTCCTGGAGAGACCACTCCATAGGATATCGAAATCTTTCTCTTTCCTTTATACAGTGGCATAGTACTCCTTTGGGTGGATGTCCTATAGTTTATTCATTCAGTTCCCTCTTGATAAACACTGACTTATTTCAAACTTCCTGCTATTATAAACAGTGTTATAATTAATAGCTGTTTACATGCATCATTTCATATTTTTTCCACTTCTGCCTTGAGACAGATTTCTAGGAGTGAAGTTGCTGGCAAAGGGTAAATGCATACGTAATTTTGTCAGGTATTGTGAACTTGCTACATGCAGTCTTAGGCAACTCATTTCTGTGTCCCTGGTTCTTCATTTGCAAAATAGAAGTAATACATCCTTCCAGAAATATCATGAGGATCAAATGGACAATGGAAATCAAAGCATCTTGAAAAAATGTAAAGCAATAAACAAATGTAAGTGATTAGAATTAATGAGTAACAATTCATTGTTAGAGGGGATTCATGTAGCCATGCCAATGTCTGGCAATTATCTCATGGACTGAAGTAGAGAATCAACCTAAGACATAGGGAGAGAGACATAGAAAAAAACTGAGATCTGTGTAAGATGCTATGGAACCATAAGAAAACAATTATTTCCCCAGGTGTGAAGATGTTGAGGAAGCCAGCACTGGAGCTGAATTTTGAAGGAGACAAGGAGATTACTAGATGGAGATAATAGGGCATTACAGAATAGGGGGTGGAGAGACTGCACGTGCAATAGAGGAGTGAAATTTTACTGGGAGAGTATTATTATCTAAGTAATTATTATCTTAGAGAACACGTGGTGGGGCTTGTATGCGGAGATGTTAGAGAAATAAGTCAGAGTCAGAATGTAAAGGGTATTTATGCCATGCAAAGGATTTTCCTCTTTAGAATATATACAGTGTGTGTGTGTGTTGGGGGGTGGTTGACCTAGAAGTTTTCTCAAATCTCATACTTTATGTATTCCTCATAAATATGAAAGTCAGTGACTGATTATTATCAAATACACACATTATCTATGGTATAAAATGAAATGATATTGGAAACTATTCATAATGAGTTCCTTTTGAAACAAATGTTCCAATGGCCAACTGCAGAAAAATAATTCTTATTATACCAAGTCACATTTTGTCTTTGGTGATACTTTCTAAACACAAAGGGATAAAACAAAACCACATCCCCCCATCTTCTTGCTATCTGGGCGAGTCAACAAACCCAGGGTAGTTGCCTACCAATTCTATTACTAGTTACCTGCTAAGCCATCTTACAGGTGCATATGCCTTCCTAGAATATTAACTGGGAGTTACGGAGGAACCTGAGAGTGCAGCCAGAAGCAGGCTCTGCTTTCTCCAAAGCTCCAACACATTCTTTCTTCTGGGTCTCTGCGGTCTAAGACTACCTAAAGCCTGTTTGCGACTATGTAGAAAATTAGGGAAACATGTACTGGGAGTTGGGATTTTAGGGATGTATTTGTTTTAATAGTTTCATATAGTTTAGTCTTTGGAGTGAAGTAAATCTTTAGTTCTAGTATCAAGAATAAACATGCTGGGCTTCCCTGGTGGCACAGTGGTTAAGAATCCGCCTGCCAATGCAGGGGACACGGGTTCGATCCCTGGTCTCGGAAGATCCCACATGCTGCGGAGCAACTAAGCCTGTGTGCCACAACTACTGAGCCTGCGCTCTAGAGCCCATGAGCCACAACTACTGAGTCTGCGTGCCACAACTACTGAAGCCCACGTACCTGGAGCCCGTGCTCCGCAACAAGAGAAGGCACCGCAATGAGAAGCCCATGCACAGCAATGAAGAGTAGCCCCCGCTCGCCGCAACTAGAGAAAGACCGCGTGCAGCAACGAAGGCCCAACACAGCCAAAAAGAATTAAAGAAAAAAATAAAATAAATAAATTTTTTTTAAAAAAAGAATAAACATGCAATACAAGGAATAGTTGTTTCTCTCTATAAATTTGGTTTCATGAATCTCATGACCCATGTAATCAATTTTTCCCTCTTTGCTTCAATTACCAAGAAGCTTACACCTAAATTTATGGCCTTCTCCAAGCAACTGTACAGGACTTCTTGTATTTGAGATTCTAACTTCCTCTATTTTATATTCGATTTCTTTATTTTCCTGTTACTTTGTTTTCTGCAATTGTTTCTTGGAATTCTGTTTTCCCATGTTCTCTTTGCAATGTTCATATAAGAGAATATATGTAACATATACGCAAATCATAATGCATAATATATTTAACACTCAAGAAATAGATCATTACCCGTACATTGCATCTATGTGCTTTATCCCCAGTCTCACCTCCCTGTAAGTACTGTCCTGAAATTTATCATTCCCTTGTCTGGGTGCAATAGTTTTTATCACATATCTGTATATGCCTAAACAACACATTTCTTAGTTTTCCTTGTTTTAAAGTTTTTTCTATCATAGTGTATATATCTGTTGGGACTTGATGTTTTTGTTTACCTAACATTGTGTTTCTAAGATTAACTCCTGTTTCTGCATGTAGCTGTGCTCATTCCTTTTTCATTACTGGATAATATTCCATTATGTGAAAAAATGCATATATATTGGGTTGGCCAAAAAGTTCGTTTGGGTTTTTCCATAACATCTTAAGGAAAAACCCGAATGAACTTTTTGGCCACTCCAATATTTGTGATTGTATACAGCCTGTGTGTATCTATATATATTCCTCCAAACTCCAATCTCCAGGCATTTGGATTGTTTCTGGTTTTGGACTGCTACAAAGAGTACACCTATGAAAATTCCTATGCAGGTCTCCTGGTGAAAATGTGCAAGAGTTTTTCTAAATCATATTCCTAGTTATGAAAGTGTTTGGTCATCGGATATGTGAATGTCCTGCTTTGAGAGAGAGAGAAAATTCGTTTTCGAAAGTTGCTCTAATTTACTCTCCCACTAGTTGATCATAACAGTGTTCCTGTCGATACACATCCTCTGTCAAGTTTCTCAATATTTTGCCATTCTGGTGGGTGTGTAGTGCTGTATTATTTCACTCTTAATTTGCATGTACATTAGTAAATGTAATGTAATCTTTCTATCTGTTCATTGGCTGTAGATATTTCATTTTTGGGGTGAAGTGCTTGGTTTCTGTATTTATTCTAATTTCCTTTTGGGTTGTCTTTTTCTTATTCAGTTGTATTTTTCACATAACCTGGACACTAATCCTTTGTTAGTTATATGCTTTATGAATAACTTCACCTAGTTAGTGGCTTCAGTTTCCCTCTCTTTCTCTGTATGTTTTAATGAATAATGGTACTTAACCATAAAGCAGTTAAATTTATGCATACCTGATTTTATGCTCAGATCTTTTGTGCCTTAAAAGAACCCTCTCCTGGGCTTCCCGGGTGGTGCAGTGGTTGACAGTCTGCCTGCCGATGCAGGGGACACAGGTTTGTGCCCTGGTCCGGGAAGATCCCACATGCCGCAGAGCATCTAGGCCCGTGAGCCATGGCCGCTGAGCCTGCGCATCCAGAGCCTGTGCTCCACAACGGGAGAGGCCACAACAGTGAGAGGCCCACGTACCGCAAAAAAACCCCAAAAACTAAAAACAAAAAAACCCTCTCCTACACAGAAGTCAGAAAGATCCTCCTATATTTTCTTCTGAAAGTTTTGCATTTCACATTTGAGTCCTCTAAGCTTCTAGAATTGATTTTTGTAAACTGTTCAATTTAAGGAAATATCCAATTGCTTTAAAGTTTCTACATGGATAAACAATTGTTTCCAGTACCATTTACCCAAGAGTCCTCTTCTATGCCCCAGTGATAAGCAAGACCACATCTGTCATACAATCAAAGTTTTGTATATGCATGCACATTTCCTGGACATCTATTCTAATTTATTGGTCAATTTATTTTAATTCAATACACTACCATGTTGTCTTACTTTTAAGAGCTTTAAATAAATTTTGATATCTAGAAAAGAAAGCTCACACCAAACTGACAAATACTTGATTAAATTTAAAAACTGACTTCTTGTACTACAGTCTTCGTACTTTATATAATGGAATCATACAGTATATTTTATGCTTGTTTTCTTTTGCTCATCATTATGTTTGTGAGATTTGTACATACTGTTGATGTAGCTATAGCTCATTTATTTTCAGAGCTGTCATAGCTGTACTGTATTCTATTTTATGATCTTATCACACTTCTTTCTCTATTTTACTATTAAAGGGATATTTGGGTTGTTTCCAGTTTCCTTTCAATATATTTGATGTTTAAAAATCTTGACTTTATCAAGAAAGGTGTGTGAAAATTTTCCACTAAGTTTCTTAATGATGAATGTATCAATTTCCCGTGTAACTTGTGTCGACATTTTGCCTTACCAGTTTTTTTTTTTTTTTTTTTTTTTTTTT
>NW_006780759.1:333787-342052 GCF_000442215.2 Lipotes vexillifer | reverse complement strand
CCCGCGTCTCCTGCATCGGCAGGCGGACTCTCAAGCACTGTGCCACCAGGGAAGCCCTGCCTTACCAGTTTTGACATATATATCAGGTTCATGCAAGTTTAGAATTAGGTTATCTTCCTGGTGAACTGAACTTTTTTCAACTTTATGTAGTGACCTTCTTTATTTCTAATAGTGTTTTGGGTCTTAAAGTCTTCAGGGTCAGAAATTAGTACAATGATCCCAGAATTCTTTTCCTTTTAGTCAGCATTTACTTAGGCTATTTCTCTCTCATACTTCGGTTTTCCACCTTCTGCATCACATGCTTTCGGTTTGCCTATTAGGAAAATCACAGAGCCAGTTGATTTGTTTTCTATTTTTACCCCAATATGATAATCTGTTTTTCACTGGTAAGTTTAGTTCATTTATATTTATTCGATATACATTGAGACTTATTTATATTATCTTACTTTAAAATTTCTATTTATCATGCTTTTAAAAATTCTTTCTATCCTTCCCTTTCAGTTTTGGGTTGAGGTTTTTTCTCCATTGTGCTTTTTGTCTTTACTATTTGGTTAATTATATTTCTATTCTTTTATGCTCACCCTTGAAATTTTATCATATGTATTTAACTAAACAATAACTAAATTAAACCATGTCATAACCTGAACAAACAACATCAAGACCTTGGAATATGTTAACTTTGAATATAACCATCCAAAATTAAATGCTGTCTTTTCTTCCGGTATTGTAATACCATGATTACTGTTATTATTTTATATTGATTATTCTTGGGTTTATATTTGTTTTTACCTTCTTATTTGCTCAGCTTGTCCTTCCGTGATAATATTGCTTCTTCCTGAAGAACATCCTTTAGAAGTTCCTTTAGAAAAGTCATTGGTGGTAAAGGTATCACAGTTTATGTTGATCTCCAAATATCTTCATTTCATCTTCCAGATAGTTTTCTGAGTACACAATTCTAGGTTGTGATTTATTTTCTCTAAGCACTCTTTCTGGTTTTGATTTTTCTATTTAGTAGTCTGCTACCAATTTAACTGTCTTGCTTTTGTGGGCAATCTCTCCTACTTTTAGGAGGATACTTTTTAATATACTTTTGTCTTTGAAATTCTGCAGGTTCTCTATAATGAGCCTGGGCATGAGTCTGTATGATTTATTGTGCTTCAGATTCACTGTGTTTTCCATATCTGTGGATTCACGTTTTCCATCACTCTTGGAAAATTCACATCCTGGTCAGAATCTCAGAAGAAATAATAGAATGAAGAAAGGCAAATTGGTGATGTGGCTGTAGTTCATGCATTTTCATAGCTTAACAGAATTCTACTTGATGAATATATTATCACTTTTTATTCTATGTTATAATTTTTTATTTCTACAAGTTCTAATTTCATTCACAAAATTTTCCAGTCTATTCCTCACGGCCTCTTATTGTTGGCAAACATTTCCTTTAAAAAAAAAATCATTTCAAACATAATGGCTCTATATTATGTGCCTTGCAATCTGCGTTTCAGTAATACACAGTCTTAATGTGTGGAGTCTTAATGTGTGGTGGTTTCTCCTAACCTTTATTCATTGCAGTTTTTCTTGTCTTTTCTCTGCTGCTATTTGATTGTGAGGTCATCACCTGACACCACTGTGTGAGTGTGCTGCCTAAATTAAGAACATTTTCCCCAAAGAGGATTTGCTTTTGTTGCTAATGGCAAATGGCTACCACCAAACTGAATCCACTTTTACCCCCTTTAAAGTTTCAGTTTAGTACAAATCCTACCTTTAGTTTCCCTACCTTGCTTCTGGACCAAAGCTCATAGTATCCATACAGAAAGTGCTTCTACAGTCATCCATACGCAGGACCTCTCTCTTTCCCAGCTTTCCTCCATTTCATACTCCCAGCTCATATTTCAAACCTCTTTTTGGGTTAGAGGGCTTCCTGGGATACCTCCTACCTTCTTTAAGTCCACTACTATGTGTTCTATCCCATATTTAAATACTCTGTAGTCCCTCGGAACACTTAGTCTGCCATAACATTAGAAGTAATGCCATAAAAAAGAACGAAATAATGCCATTTGCAGCAACATGGATGGACTCAGAGATAATCATACTAAGCAAAGCCAGTCCGACAAAGACAAATATCACATGATATCACTTATATATGGAATCTAATTTTAAAAATGATACAAATGAACTTATTTACAAAAGAGAAACAGACTCACAGATTTTGAAAACAAACTTATGGTTACCAAAGGGAAAACGTGGTGGGGAGGGATAAATCAGGAACTTGAGATGAACACACACACACTGCCATATATAAAATAGATAACCAACAAGGACCTACTGTATAGCACAGGGAACTCTACTCAATATTCTGTGATAACCTATATGAGAAAAGAATCTGAAAAAGAATGGATATATGCATATGTATAACTGAATCACTGTGCTGTATGCCTGAAGCTAACACAACATTGTAAATCAACTACACTCCAATAAAATTAAAAAATAAATAAATAAAAAGGATATATATATATATATATATATATATATACACACACACACATATACACACACACACACACACACATATATATATATATATATATATATATATACACACACACATATATATACATATATATTTATATGTATGTGGTAAAACATCAAAGAAACAGAAAAGGTACAGTAACAGTAGTTCCTTACTCCTTACCTCTCTACCACACTACCATTTTCACAAAACACCTTATTTTAAGTGGTTATGCTCACAGAATTTATGATGGTAATCTCCATATCTCTAAATAATATACATATACTTATATTTTGTTACCTATGTAAGATGTGGATTTAGTTTACTAATTTTTCCCTTTCTCTTTTCTCCTCCAAATTTTTTATTGAGCTTAGTTTTCTAATTAATTACATTTGTAACATTAAACAAAATATTCAATCCCCTATTCTGCTAATGTCCATCAGTATCTATTGATCTTTCTCTTTGAGGATATGAACATGCTGACCCTTTCTTCCATGTATCCCATGATCCTCCACTCACATCCTAGCTAATTCGAATTACATACTTAGTTTTATATTACCAAGTTGTTAACATTTAAATTCTTTGCAACTAATGTCAAAATTTCAACACTTTTTTAATAGGATGATTGTAAAACCTCAAAATCAATAAATAGCATTTTCATTTTTAGGACAGCTTAAATACCTTCAGTACAGGCCAAGTTCTATTTTGAGGTTGCATTTCCTCCATCCTGAGCTCAATGCTATGATCCTTAAGCCATGGCTTAAGGAATGGCTCAAGGGCAAATAGATATTGTCTTCTTATATTTTTTTAACTCCTGGACATCGTAGTATAATTTAGTTTGTTTCATAGTTAGATCATTCATGACTTTTTATATAGTTTTCTGTCCATGCCCCACCCCCTGGAGTTTCAAATGGCCTTTCCTTATTTCTTGCATGATTTAGCTTTATCATCCCCTTCTTTTTTTCCAAGTGCTCAATATACATTCTATTCTATCAATTTCTTCCACCCCCTATCCTACTACCTGGAAACTTTCCTCCTAGAGTCTCTATCTGCTAGATCCAAACTGGATCAGTTGTTCTGCATGCCTACCAAACTGCTGTCATGTTGAGATGTCACTTCAGCACTCTCTTGAGCTGGAGCCAGAGTTTCCCAGTTCCCACACATTCCTCCTTATTGGTTTATCCTTAAAAATTTTTTTTTCTTTTTTGGCAGAGTACATCCTCGAGATACATTTTAGGAAAGGTGTATAGGAAATAAAATTTATGAATCCTTGGATGTTTTTATTCTTTCTTCACATTTGATTTATGTTTTTCTCAGTATAGGAACATGGGCTATAATTTTGAGAGAACTGCTCCATTATCATCTAGGATGCATGTAGTATGGCTCCGGAATCTTAATACTATTCTGATTATTCATATTCCCTCTTAGGTAACTTTTATAAGTACCCTTTTAAAGTCTGTCCCATTGGCGTACCTTCATGAAGTCATTTTTTGAAATCTCTCATTTTTTCATGACCTCCTCTCCCATCTTCTTCACTCTTACAGGTTTATTACTTTTGTATAACTTTTTTCCCTATTATTTTAGAAAGAAATCTAGAGGGATGTGAGACAAAGATACATTCCATAGTCTACCATCTCAAACCTCCATCACTTATTTTCAACATATTATGTTGTCATACTGCATTCACCTTGTCAGGTGCCTACACTTCTTTTTGGAATGAATAAGGATAAAATATTTATGCAGTCATTCAATACGTTTCTAAAAGTTGAGGGCAGATGAGATGTTCCCTAATTCAGACTAATACATTTTTAATTACATAATCTTGGAAAATATTGGAGTATTGATTCCCTGGGCTAGCTAAGAATAATTACAGACCCATGGGACTCACAGAGGGTAACAGTTCAACATCCAAAGGGAAGGATGGGATCAAACAGCTGCAAGCAATGAAAAGTCTTAAAAGCACCAGGGCAACTGTGATGATGGAAAGTGTTATTGCAGAGATAACTGATAGAATAATTTCTGCTAAATATAGTTGTGAATTGTTTTGCCCAAGGCTCCTCTTGGACTGACAGTCAGATCCTGTCTTGCCTGAGGCAAACAGATAATTAGCAATGGCCAGAGATATTTGGGCAACAACCTGTAGTGGAAAAGAAGGAAGGAACACCCAAAGGAAGTAAAAAGGCCCGTTAAAAGTTTCTGGTTTATGAAATACAAGTTACACGGCCTGGCATATCTAATTAGCTCCCATGGTGACAGACCTCATTACCTTCTACATACTGTCTGAGGTCACCATACTTGACATTCAAAGAATTGTTAAAACTTCAAAGACAGCTTGTTTTACTTCCTTACCTTTGGCACCCCAGTAGGCCTCCACAGAGAGCTGCCATTTTACATTCTCACAGGAAGCTGTACACCTTGAATACTTGCATTGTGGAAGTAAATGTCAAGGATGGACATTGAACATGGCCACCAACCACTCCTATTCTGCTTGTTTCAGGTGAGGAAGACCTCTCGCCTAGGGGATGGGTAGGTCTGTGGGAATATAAAGAATGAGTAGTCTTAGCCTTCTTTCTTTTACCAATTTTTCTGAGCACTACTTGATAAGTTTCAGACTTTGTGCAAGGCATTGGGAAGAAAATGGTCAAGACATGGATAGGTCATGAGACCCTTCCCCTTGTATACAAGTAGTAGCTTGGCTTTTTATGCACCCTTCCCACAAAGAAAGACAATACCTTAATTTAAGAAAACCCACAGCCTCCAGCTTTCTAAAACCAGACACCTGCAAGGCCAGGATAGGCATTCCCATATTCCCTCTAGCATAATCAACACAGTTAGTTGTCTTTCCATTTGGTTTAACTCTGAGAGTTTCTGGGAAACTTATAACCTTGGCAAAAGATAGGTCCTATTGTTCTATAGCCCCACTTGGGAGGAAAGGAAGGGATAAAAGAGGGAGAAAGGGCAGAGGAAAGAAAAAGTTGTATACACTAAAACAGACACACCAGATTCAAATTAATTTATTCATTTTCAAATATTTATTGAGATCTAACTTTGTATTAGGCCCTGTTTTGTCGTATGGATTTAGAAGTTAAAATAGGGGCTTCCCTGGTGGTGCAGTGGTTAAGAATCCTCCTGCCAATGCAGGGGACATGGGTTCGAGCCCTGGTCCAGGAAGATCCCACATGCCGCAAAGCAACTAAGCCCCTGCGCCACAACTACTGAGCCGGTGCTCTAGAGCCCGTGAGCCTCAACTACTGAAGCCCACACGCCTAGAGCCCGTGCTCTGCAACAAGAGAAACCATGGCAATGAGAAGCCTGCACACCACAACGAAGAGTAGCCCCCGCTCGCCGAAACTAGAGAAAGCCTGCACGCAGCAACAAAGACCCAAATCAGCCAAAAATAAATAAATAAATTAATTAATAGAAAAAAGTTAAGATAGACAAAAATCTCTGTCTTCATGGAGCTTGCATTCGAATTGGGAAGAGGCAGATAATATAAAGACACATAGGTAAAATACACACTATGTAAGACAGTGATAAGGGCTTAAAAGGAAAACAAAGAAACAAAGAGAAACAGGAAGTGTCGAGGAGAGGGAGGTGCAATTTTTTAATGTGTGTTCAAGAAAACTGTCAGGGAGAAGATGATATTTGAGTAATGTATGGAAGGAAGGGAAGCAATGCATGTAAATAATATAAATGGTTGGGAGTAAAATGCTCTAGGTAGTTTGATGAAACAAGTGCAAAGGCTCAGAGGTGTTTTCAAAGGATACTGAGTCAGTGTAACTATGTTAGAATGAGAGAAGGTGAGAAAAGTAGATGATGGAGTCAGACAGGAAATGAAAATCTAGATGACGTAGGGCCTTGTAGGCCCTTTTAAGTACTCTGACTCTGGGATAAGTGAGAGCCATTGAATCTCAAGAGTGTTATGATCTATCTGACTTAGGTTTTAAGGGATTATTGTGTAAGGGTGGAAAGGCTAATGCAAATGAACATACTGGAAACTTGCGCCACAAGGACAATAGCAAGAAGAAGAGAAAGAAACATCTCATCATTAAAAATAGTGTTATTTAGGGCTTCCCTGGTGGCGCAGTGGTTAAGAATCTGCCTGCCAATGCAGGGGACACGGGTTCGAGTCCTGGCCCACATGCCGTGGAGCAACTAAGCCTGTGCGCCACAACTACTGAGCCTGCGCTCTAGAGCCCGTGAGCCACAACTACTGATCCCACATGCCACAACTACTGAAGTCTGTGTGCCTAGAGCCCATGCTCCGCAACAAGAGACGCCACCACAATGAGAAGCCCGCACACCACAATGAAGTGTAGCCCCCACTCACCGCAACTAGAGAAAGCCCGCGCACAGCAACGAAGGCCCAATGCAGCCATAAATAAATAAATAAATAAATAAAAATAGTGTTATTTATGCTTTGTCAAGAGGACTGTAAAATTTTGACACCATTGGGCCTCCCTGGTGGCGCAGTGGTTGAGAGTCCGCCTGCCGATGTAGGGGACACGGGTTCGTGCCCCGGTCCGGGAGGGTCCCATGTGCTGCGGAGCGGCTGGGCCCGTGAGCCGTGGCCGCTGAGCCTGCGTGTCCGGAGCCTGTGCTCCGCGATGAGAGAGGCCACGGCAGTGAGAGGCCCACGTACCGAAAAAAAAAAAAATTTGACACCATTTACAAATCTCTGATGTCCAGAGAATGTTATTCTGGATTCCTAAGAGATAGAAAAATTAATGATCAATGAGCTCCAAATGGCTGAATTTGGACCCTTGGATAGGCCTTTCCCAAGAAGCCACATCATTTTGTACCTCAGACTTAATTTGCTCCTTCAGCATATGATGAAGCACATCTTTAACAGGGTGTGACAACTGACAAGAGAATTAAACTGATGCAAATTAAAACTTTAACAATAACATTACGTGGAGCTTAAAATCCTTTGCACTTTTGACACTGAATTTATGCTAGCTACTAAAAATCACTAGACTAAAAGGTCCTTACAGAACTACCAGTCAAGGACAATCCATTGTCTTTACAAGAAAAATACAGAAATTCTTAGTATCAGTAATAGACAGAGTTGACGAGCTGAGGATAGAAGCTTTATATCCCTTTAATCAAACCACAGGATAAAGTTTAAAATTACAGTTCATTACTAGGGAAGACAGCAATTCTGATTGAATCTGGAATAAAGCACATATATGGCTTTTATATTATCTAAGGAATATATGTATGACTTGCCTTTACCTTGTTATCCATGAAGAATTTAGAGCTTATCTCCTTCAAAACAGAACAATGAATCATAACTAGTATTAGGAGCTGAAATGTTACATGTAAGGCAATGTTCCCTTTCACTCCCTATTTTAGTGCAGTTGTAACAAACCTGCCAATGGTCAACCTGTTGCCATATTTGAATCAGTATTGCACATTTAAATTACTTTCTCGTTTTGTTATTAATGCTAAACTTATCACTGTGGCTTTCATCAATCTATAGCAAAATGCAGGGCTAAGACAGAGGTACCAAGGTACTAATAGGAGACCTATTATTTTGGCTGAGCTCCGCATTCCTACTTCCAACTACCTAATGGACACTTTCATGTAGAATTCTCACAAGTATCTCAACTCAACAGCATATCCAAAAGTCCCCTAGTCCCAGTTAATGGGATGGCCAATCTCAAACATCAAAATTAGCATCACCTTTCTTACCCTCACAAACAATGAGCCATTATATTCTGTCAAGTCCATCTCAAAAATATCTTTAAAATTCC
>NW_006780759.1:329416-333777 GCF_000442215.2 Lipotes vexillifer | reverse complement strand
CCTGCTGGCTCCGTAATGACGCATCAAGATAATGGTAAAGCATATTTTTTACTTCCTTGTCTGTATTTCAGAAGTTACTGCTTTTATAGCCACACATTTGATTATGTTACTTTTCCTCTCAGAAACTTTGTCTGTGTTCATTACCTTAATAATAGAATCTGTGTTCCTTAATCTTGGGTTCAAAACTCTCTAGAACTTGACCCCAAAGACTTTTCCATCCTTTATGTCTGTCCTAGGTAAACGATACCCTGACACCCTCATTTTTTCCCAGAATAGTTCTTCAATCTTCTTTCCATTACTTAACCCTGAAGCTTCTCTAAAAATTCATTTCAGTAAAGGGCCAGACAGTAAATATTTTAGGCTCTGTGGGCCATGTTGTCTCCATCGCAATTACTCAGCTCTGCCCCTGTGGCATGAAAGCAGCCAAAGATAATACATAAACAAATTAGCATGGCTGTATCCCAATAAAACTTTAATTACAAAAGCGGGCACAGGCTACAATGAGGCCCATGGGTCCTGATTTGCTGGCCAATGACCTAGATCATAGTACAAAGTGACAATTCTTTTATCAAGCAAGCATCAAATGACCATTCTACTGCTCACAAATCATGAGAAGTTACAAAATATCTAATACTTTGAAAATTTCAAACGTATTTTGGAATGTGTACATTTACTTTCATTAAAAATAGAAACAAACAAACAAAAATAGAAACAAGAAGACAAGATAGGGAGGAAAGTACATCCAACATTGTTAGTGACTACGCATCTGTAAATTCCTTTTCCCCAAACTGTACAGAAAGCTATTTCTCAGAAATATTTAACAAAATATAATGCAGGTTAAGAGATTAATTTGCCAGTAAACATATTTCAATTCAATGTGGAATCCGTGATGGTAGTTGTGGTCCCTGAGGTTCTCTGTTACATTTCTGTACATATATTCTTTGATTTATAGCTCCCAAAATTTTCTCTCCTATACTCTTTTTTTTTTTTTTTGTGGTACGCGGGCCTCTCACTGTTGTGGCCTCTCCCATCGCGGAGCACAGGCTCCGGACGCGCAGGCTCAGCGGCCACGGCTCACGGGCCCAGCCGCTCCGCGGCACATGGGACCCTCCCGGACCGGGACATGAACCCGTGTCCCGTGCATCGGCAGGTGGACTCTCAACCACTGCGCCACCAGGGAAGCCCCTCTCCTATACCCTTTTAATTGGTCTACTGGGTTGCAAAGGATTTTAGTTTGTACACACAAATACATTTGCCATTGTTTGTATTGCTCTTAGTAATCTGTGAATTTCTATAGCCTACACATTATATGAATTTTACAATTTAAAAATGATGTGTGGAGAAACCGAGTAATCAGAAGAGCACAAACAACTTTGTCAAAGAGGAAGAAAGTTGGATGATTTATGCTATCCGATTTCAAGATTTACTCTCAAGTTACAGTAGCTAAGACTTGCAGTATTGTTGTAATGTTAGACAAACAAATAAACAGAGAGTACAGAAATAGACCTACACATATATGATAAATTGATTTTTGACAAAGATGCAAAGGTAATTCAATGGATAAGTGATAGTATTTTCAACAAATGGATGAATGGTGTAGGAATAATTGGACATTTGTAAGACAGAGAAAGAAAGGAAGGAAGGAAGGAAGGAAGGAGGAGAGGGAGGGAAGGAGGAAGAAGGAAGCAAAGAGAGAGAAAGAGGAACCTCATCTCTTTTCTCATACAATATACAAAAATTAACTTGTAACACTGAAGTATGAAACTTCCACATGAAAATATAGAAGACATTTTTCTGCCTTTGAGTTAGGCAAAGATCTGTTATATAAAATATAAAAATAACAAAACAAAATTAAAATTGATCAATTGAACACCATAAAATTAAAAATATCTGTTCTTTGAAAGCCATTTCTTAATTCTCTGAAAGAATTAAGAAATAGATTGGGAGAAAATATTTGCAAACACCTATCTGACAAAAGACATATCCAGAAGATACAAAGAACTCTCTCAACTCAATAATAAGAAAATAAATAATGATTTAAAATGTCCGAGAATTTGAATAAACATTTCATGGAAGAAGAGATGTGGATAAGAAATAAGCATATGCAACATTAGTCATTAGGGAAACGAAAAACACAACCACAATGTGATACCATTACAGTCCTATTAGAATGGCTAAAATTCATACAAAACAAAACAACCCAACAAAACCTGTCAATGCCAAGTGCTGATGGAAATGTGGAGCAACTAGAATTTTCTAGATGTGGAGCAACAGCAACTCTCATACTTTGCTAACAGGAATGCAAAATGGTACAACTACTTTAGAAAACAGATTGGCAGTTTCTTACTACTAGGTATTTACCCAGAAAAGTGAAAATATGTGTCTACACAAAGATTTGTATGCAAATGTCTACAACAGTTTTATTCATAACCGCAAAATACTGGAAACAGTTCAAAAGTCTATCACTCAATGAATGGATACATTCATGCAATGGAATAATAGCAATAAAAAGGAATGAACTACTGATACATGCAACAACATGGGTGGATGTCAAAAGCATTCTACTCAGTGAAAATACAAAAGGCTATATAACTATGATTCCATTTATATGACATTTTGGTAAAGGTGAAGATATGAAGACAGAAATCAGATCAGTGGTTGCCTCGGGCTGCAGGTGGGAGGAGAGAACTGAGCACAAAAGAAGATAAGAGAACTTCTTAGGAGTGATGAAAATATTCCATACCTGGAACGTGGTGGTGGTTACACAATGAATATGTTTGTCAAAACTCACTGAACTGTTTATCTAAAAAAGGATGAGTTTTACTCTATATAAATTATACCTCAATAAACCCAACTTTAAAAAGATGATATTACTCTGAGGACACTCTATGCCTAAACCTTTACGAATCTCCTCTGAATTTTTATACATTCATGAGTCTCTTTCTTGAGAACCTAATCTATGCATGGTTTCATTCTATATATCCATGCTTCAGTGATCAGACACAATTTTCCTTCATTAATTTTTCTTTCATCGTAGTATCCTGAATCATTTTTTGAAATTTCTTCCCATGAGTGAACTCAGGAATTTACATATTTACTTTCTTGGTAAGTTCTAAATTCAGAGTTTGATGAGAGTCTGCTTTCCAAGTCTGTACCTGAGCATTAAAGTAAATGGTTCATGTCTTAAAACTCCCTAACTCTCATACATCCTGAAGCCTTACTGCAGAATTGCATTCTTTAACCATGCCCCCAGTTAATAAAGTGCTTTTGGCACTTCAGTTATTAAAATACATGGGTTTGAGGAGGATTTAAAATAGACTTTGCTAATATTTAAAATTCCCCTTTATACTGAATAATCCAAGTTCAATGATATTGTTGGCTATTGGAAAATTCAAGTAAACCTGAGGACCCAAAATCTGGCATCTCTCCCTTAGATGGAGAATTCTAAATGACAGTTATAGGCAGAAGGGTTTACAATGTCTCACAACTTCTTTAGAACAGAGCATTGTTAACATGGACATAACTTCAGAAATAAAGGAGACAAACCTTGGTATTGCGCATTGAAAACATTTGCATTCCACCCATGTTACAGTTCAGGATTAAAGAACTTTGGCAATGACATTACCCTTTCCAAACCTGAACCTAATTTACCAAGCAGTTAGAGTGACAAAGTAGAAAGCATAGGATTTGTAGTTCATTTGCTCTGTCCACAGATCTGGGTCTCTGTGTAAAGTCTGCAAAATTAAAAGCACAATCAAAGTAGATGTTTAAAGAGTAATGGTGCATGCTATATCTCTGAGATGCCACATAAAATCAAGGCCCTTGGGAAAGGTGTTAAGTAAGGAGTATTGATTTAAATTACTTAACAAGAGCAAGAGTAAACATACTTTTGCCTCGAAGATTTTTCTTTCTTTTTAAAATAAGAAGTCAGTGATTTGCCAATAGACATGTTCATTCCAAAAACTTAAACGTCAACAGTATCAACAGCATAAACATGAATGTAATATATCTTTCAGAAAGTAAATGTTTCCAAAAACTTTGTGACATACATTTTTTGGAATAGTTATGATTCTGTCTGAGATATATATAAATACACACATACACATATTTAATCACTTATGGGACTCCTGAAAAAAAAATAGTAACTCTAAGACATTTTTACCAAAATGAAATATGAATAATGAATAGTACACTTTTATTGAGGAACTTTTATTGTAGATTAATATTAATCAAAAGTATGTCATAATTAGAAAACAAGGAGAAACAAAAAAATAATTTGTAGTTCAACGATTAGATATAGCCATTTATTTCTTCATTAATTCTGCAAATACCTACTGAATGTGTCCTATGTGCCAGGCAGT
>NW_006780759.1:318838-329406 GCF_000442215.2 Lipotes vexillifer | reverse complement strand
GTTCAGCAGTAAACAAAATATATTCAAAATTTTCTGTCCTTATGGGGTTTACAGCAACCTTTACCATTTTGTTGTATAGCCTTCAAGAATTCAGATATATGTATCGATATATATATATAACACACACACATACATACATACACACACAAAGACAAAAGCATAGTGTTATTCTGTAGGTATTATTTGTAACCTGTTTTTTAAGACTACACATGACTGTGATCTTTTAAAAAATTTTTTACTGTGGTAAAATCACTTAACACGAGATCTGCCCTCCTGACAAAATTTTAAGTGTACAATACAGTAATGTTAACTACAGGCACTATGTTATACAGCAGGTTTCGAGAATGTATTCATCTTACATAACTGAAACTTTATACCCATTGATTAGCAACTTCTTTTCTTACCACCAAATATACACTGACACCTTTTTTCTCAATGACTTCATCATATACCATTATATGGGTCATCCTAAATTATTTAACAATCCCCTCTCATTGGACATTTAGTTTGTTTCATTTTTTTGCATTATAAATTGTGCTACGGTAATATGTAAGCATGACTGTTATAGTGTATGTTATAATTATATACATATATACACACGTCCAAATTTCTTTATCATGGTCAATTCCTAGAAGTGAAAATTTTCTTTCATAGGGTATTAACAATTTTAAGGCCTGTATGACTTTTCTCTATGATTTGTTCTTTTCTGAAATAGAAAAGCAGGAAGCAAAGTATAGCATATATGCTTCATTCAAGGTGTGAAAACTCTAAACAGTATGCCTAGAGTAGTGTTTATCCTCTGAGGTTGTCATGATGATGCCAGTGTCTTAGAATACCAGCACGACGATCAAAAGGGTAGATCAGAAATGAAAACCAGTGGTTTTGAGCTTCTTTTCCACAAGGATAACCAAGCTTTAGATTAAAAAGCCAAATTAATTGATATGTTTTGAACATTTCAATGTACATTTCAGACAAAACTTCATTAGACTTCCATTCCAAGTAATATCCTTGAATTCTTCTTTGCTGTAACAGCAGGGAAGCATCCCAGCTTTCAGAGTTAGTTTTCCTATAATCGTTCTTAAAATGCCTATAAACCATTTTATTATCGAAAGTATTTATAAAACATAAACTATAATCTCAAATTTTAAAAATGACATGACCTTTTTCTTTAGGACATCTGATTTTCTAAATACCTCTGGAAAGTTTAGAATAAAATTTGGTTGCTCTAACATAATGTTTTATTCTGCCTACAAGATGTACTCTTATTATATATGATTTTAAGAGCCAAATTGATCAAGCTATTTTTTGTTAAATTTTCTAGCTCCTCATTCATAAATTCTGTATGTCATTTATGGGAAAATAAGTCGCTAATCATATAAAATCAACAAATACAGGTTTATGGTAAGAAATTAAGATATACCAATGTAGAAAGGCAAATTCGAGAAAAGTTTGACTTCATATGACAGTTAAAAACATTAAAAAAAACCATTTATAATTTAATAGATTTCTTTCTGAATACAGATTTGTAGTAAGAAATCAGCTACAATCAATGACAGGAATAAATTATTCTACTTGTTTTAATTCAACAGGATAAAACGGAAATGTGAGAATTATAGCGATCCTTAAATTCAACTTGATCTTTCAAGGTGTTCAGCATTCCCTGATTCCTCACCTAGGTCATAGCAGGGGAGAGATATGATGAATCCTTGCACAGATATAACTGCCTGTCTAGTATTCCTCTAGTTTATAGCATTGTTTGTTCCATATCCTATGGATTTATGTAGATTTTGTAACACGCAGTTCCTCACCTAAGAGCTGGTTGCCAAGTAACATCAGAAGGATTCCAGGACCAAAAGCATTCCTTCTTCACTGAGAATTAATTTTTGCCTAATAAGACTTAAGACTTAATAGCTACTCTACCAAGCTGCACAAAAATGTGGTTTGTGAGAGACATCCTTGAAAATATTTAGGGATTTTTAAATTATTATTATTATTACTGGGTGCTGAGAACTACTCTAGGGATACCTGCAGGGAAGAAACCTCTAGGATTCTTTTTCATAGTGTGGGCTCTCTTCAGTTCCACTCTCCTTGTGGCTCTACTTTTGTTGGGCTTTATAAAAAATCAAAGTAAAATTAAAAGTATGCAACAGTGTTTGTGTAGTCTTAATTACATCTGTTACTATGATTGAAATTGAGAACTTTTTACAAGGTGAGGGTCATTTGTGTTTCTTTTTCTGTGAACTATCGCTCATATCTTTTGCTCTTTTTAAAAAACAAATCAGACTGTTGATATTTTTCCACTCAATTTTTAGAAACTCTTTAAATGTGAGAGATATAATTTATGATGTCATTTATACATATTTTTCCCAGTTTGTAGCTTGCTTGTGGTATTTTATTTTTCTGTTCAACAGCTTTATAAAATATTTATCTATATATCTATATCTCTATCTTTCTAATCAAATTATCAGTCTTTCCTTTTACTGCTTCTGTATTTTTAATCATCGGAAATGTCACAGGTTTGGTTTCCCAGGAAGCTGACTCTGAGATGGAAACTATAGTGCTGGACTTTATTAAAGAATCTGTCTTAGTCAGCTCTGGCTGCTATAATAAATACCATAGAAGGGGTGGCTTAAATAACAAACCGTTGTTTCTCACAGCTCTGGAAGCTGAGAAATCCAAGACCAAGGTGCCAGCAGACTTGGTTCTTGGTGAGAGTCCTATACCTGGCTTCCAGATGCTTTCTATCTCTCTGTACTCACACGACCTCTTTGTATGCATGCAGAGAGAGAGCGCTGGTCTATCTTCCTCTTCTTATAATGACACTAATACCATTATGGGGCTCCACTCTTAAGACCTCATTTAAGCCTAAGTATTTCCCAGAGCCTCAGTCTCCTAATACCATAATCTTGGAGGTTAGGGATTCAACATATGAATCATAGAAGGAACACAAGCATTCAGTCCATAGCAGAATCCTTGGGACTAACAGGTGTGGATCAAAGGACTTCCAACACTAGGGTAATAAGCTCTTTATTCCTGAAGAGGATCTAGGTGGCACATCAAAGCATTTACCATGGGAAATTCTCTCCACTCCAAGAAATGAAACAAAGGGATAAAACAACACAGCTAATAAGGTATCCATCTATGGCTTCTTATACTACTTGAATAGTTTTATTTGGTACATTAAATCTCTGATCCATTTGAAATGGTGTGACGAACTGAGCCAATGTTATATTTTCATACTTTCAGTGGTCCCAGTAATATATTTAAAAGATGATTTGAAAAGTTACCCATTATTCTAAAAGTCTAAATTTCCATATATGTTTAGGTCTGTTTTTGGATTTCTTTTTTGTTCTATTATGTCCGCTCATGTGCTAATACCACATCTTTTTAATTATTTAGGTGTTGTAATGTGTTTTAAACGTTTCACTACCCATTTCTTTTTGTTTTACTTTTAAGGCTTTCCCAGATATTTTTCCTAGATAAACTTTATAACTAACTTGTCTAACTATAGAAAATTGTATTTTATTTGGATTTCATTAGATTCATAGATTAACTTAGGGAAAACTGACATAAATCAACTTTGGAAAAGCTGATATCTTTATTATGTTGTGTTCTCCTTTCAGTGAAGATGATATATCCTTCTAAATGCTCAGATCTATTATGTCTTTCAAGAATATTTTATAGTCTATAAGGGTTTTGTGCCCCTTTTTTGTTATGTTTATGCTTAGGTTTAAAAAATTTTTTGACTTCCTATTATAAATGGAATCTCCTCTTACACTATTTTCTAACTGGTTATTGTTCAGGATCCCTGCTTTATTAAGTAATTAATAATTTAAATCTACTTTAAAATTATTTTAGTTCTTTTAAAATTTTATACTATTGATATAAAAAATCTCCAACATATACAAAATTGAGAAAAGTGAATGATAAATCCCCATGTGCCCATTACTAGATGTGACAATTATCACTTCATTACTAATCTTATTTCATCTAAAACCCAACCTACTTCCTCTCCCCTAGATTATATTGAAGCAATTCCAAGGTATCATATCATGTAATCTCTATGTATTTCAGTATATATTTCCAAAAGATAAGTACTCTTTTTAAAACATAGCTTCAATGCTATTAGTCCACCAAAAGCCCCCAACTATAATAATTCCCTATTATCATATTATTATCAAATATTTAGTCAATGATTAAACTTCTCCAATTATCTCATCAATTTTTTGGAAGTTTGTTTATGCCAATCAGTATACAAATAATGTCCACACATTGCAGCTGATTGATATATTTCATTTAATCTATAGGTTACCTCTCCATCTCTTTTTTTTTCCCTTGCACTTTATTTCTTGAAGAAACTGGATCATCTGTTCTGTACAGTTTTTCATAGTTTTGCTGACTGCATTCCTGTAGTATTTTTAAGCATGGTCCTCTCTTCACTGAATTTCATGTAAATTAGTAGTGTGAACAAGAGGCTTCATTAGACTCAGATTTGATTTTTTTTTTTTTTTGGTTAAGAATATTTCCTAAGTGCTATAGTGAATTTCCATGAGGGAGCACATAAGGTCTGATTGTATCTGTTTTTTTTTGTTGTTGTTGTTTTGTTTTGTTTTGTTTTGTTTTGTTTTTGGTACGCGGGCCTCTCACTGCTGTGGCCTCCTCTCCCATTGCGGAGAACAGGCTCCGGACTCGCAGGCTCAGCGGCCATGGCTCACGGGCCCAGCTGCTCCGCAGCATGCGGGATCCTCCCGGACCTGGGCATGAACTCGTGTCCCCTGCATCGGCAGGCGGACTCTCAACCGCTGCGCCACCAGGGAAGCCCTGTATCTGTTTGAAATCTAATAATTCATTAGACTTTGCAAATTGATAATATTCTAATTTTACCACTCTTTTATTTATTAGCTAGAACTCTTCTATAAAGAGTAACTTTTCTTTATCATCTATTTGATTACACTGAAATACAGTTTATAGAGGAATGGTAGAATAAATGCTTGATTCTTCTTCTTTATAACAGCTTTTAAAATTATGTGTTATATTTGTAGTATGCTCCAAAGGTGACCAATAAGCTTTTTTTATTGTCATTATGGATTCATGTATTAAACACATTTGATGTATTTAAATCCCTTGTAAATGTTCCCATTTTGGGGGGTCAGTGGGAGACTCTTCAAGTTAGCTTTTTTTGATATGACCCTAATAGTGATGATAGCGTCCTTGTTTTCTGCCTGGAAAATGTGTTCCTTACTGTCTTTTACATTCCCTGTCCCAAACCAGGGATCAGACACTTCTCCCAGAAGCCCTGGTTCCTTTAATAGGAAGCAGTATTTTAAGATCATAATCTAGGTACATAAAGTGCTCTTTGTTACTGGTTTTTCATTGTTCCTACACCCTTTCTTGTTGCAGAGCTAGGAAATGTTTTCTGCTGTTGTTAAGATGAAATAGATCTTGCACACACACAGATAATTCTAATTCAGATATAGCACTGAAGATTTTTACTTAACCTCATCGCACTTACGTGTGCTTCTCCTTTTTCACGTAACAGGTATCTGGGTTCTCAATGACATCAATATAATTATTAATTTGCTTTATCCCACAACATACATGACAGTTTCAGGATGATACTAAAAACATTATCACCAACACCATTACATTCATTTCTTTCATTTTTTTTGATGTTTACCTTTTAAAACAATTCTTTATTATTATGCAGAATATTTACATCGTTCCAAAATCAAACCTACAAAATAAGAAGTCTAGCCAGCTTCTACCATGTCTATTTTCTCCCATTTCCTCTGATAAATAATTAGATACATAATTTGAGAGAAAAGCTAGAAGGGAACTAAAGGGAAAAGAACTTGGACTCAGAGGTTAAAGTTCAATCTTTGCATGAAAGTTGTGTAACAAGAGTTGGAGATATTCATATTAGGAAGTTAGAAGAGAAAGTGGAATAATTTAAAATATTTCACTGAATTGGCTAAAAGAGGACAATGACGGAGAATTTTTTTTATGAATATTAGAAAAGAGTGTGCAAGAGGAAACGGTCAACAATGCCAAAGTCAGCAGAAAATCTTGGTAAAAGTTGACAGAAGTAAAGCTACTGGATTTCTCAGTAATAAGGCCTTTTAAAAAAATTTCAGAGAGGGCTTCCCTGGTGGCGCAGCGGTTGAGAGTCCGCCTGCCGACGCAGGGGACACGGGTTCGTGTCCCGGTCCGGGAAGATCCCACATGCCGCGGAGCGGCTGGGTCCGTGAGCCATGGCTGCTGAGCCTGCGTGTCCACAGCCTGTGCTCCGCAACAGGAGAGGCCCCAACAGTGAGAGGCACGCGTTCCACAAAAAAAAAAAAAAAAAAAAAAAAAAAAAAAAAAAAAAAAATTCAGAGAAGTAAGTTTCTTTGAAGGAGCAAAGCAGAGTTTCAAAGAGCAATAAGGGAATGAATGGAAAGGAAATAGAGAAAGGCAGCCTAAAACTTACTTGTGATGCTGGAAGTTTGAAAGGTAGGAACACACAGGGCTATTGCTAGCTTGAGAAATACAGTCAAATGGAGATTCTTTATTTTCCCAATAATGAAAATCTTAAAGTCAAAGAGGGAGCTATCAGAAGGAGAAGCTAGAATGAATGAGGTAGGAGGTAGATGGGCCCCTGGGCAGAGCAGCCGGAATGTGTCAAGTGGAGTAGATTGGAGCTTTGTTTTCCCTGACACTCCAAAAGACAAAGTTAATGGCAGGAGCTGAGCTCTGCTGGAGTAAAGAGGTAAGAGGGCCACACCTGTCACTCCTGAGGTCAAGGAAACCTCCCGACTGCACATGAACAGGAAGGCTCCTCAGGGGTCAAAAAGGGAGGGGGCGTCACCCCATAATAAGTGTGGAACACTCCCTTTAGCCTTTGCACTGGAATCCATCTTGGCAAAACGATGTGCATGCATATTGGGAGGGACTTGGACAGGTCAGGCGTGGAAAAGAAGTGAGATAATTTGCCAGAGGAGAACAAAGACCCAGAAGACCTGCCCCATATAAGTGATTTATTTTTTATAAATTTATTTATCTATCCATTTATTTATTTTTGGCTGTGTTGGGTCTTCGTTGCTGTGCGTGGGCTTTCTCTAGTTGCGGCGAGCGGGGGCTACTCTTCGTTGTGGTGTGTGGGCTTTTCATTGTGGTGGCTCCTCTTGTGGCGAGTGGGGGGCTACTCTTCATTGCAGTGCACAGGCTTCTCGTTGCAGTGGCTTCTCTTGTTGCAGAGCATGGGCTCTAAGTGCGTGGGCTTCAGTAGTTGTGGCAGGGGGGCTCAGTAGTTGTGGCTCATGGGCTCTAGAGCACAGACTCAGTAGTTGTGGCACACGGGCTTAGTTGCTCTGCGACATGTGGGACCTTCCCAGACCAGGGCTCGAACCCGTGTTTCCTGCGTTGGCAGGCAGAGTCTTAACCACTGCACCACCAAGGGAGCCCCATATAAGTGATTTAAATCACGTCGCTGGCACGCCCCTCCTCATTAGGGAGGACAACACCACCCTTTCTCTACGGGTGTGTATTTCTGCCTTGCTTCTGTCTTAAATAAACTACTTCTCTGTGTGTTCTCCCACATGTTGTGCTGTGCTAATAATAATAAACTGTGTACCTGTTTTCATAGTTTTTGCCGCCTTGAAACATCCTTGCTTTCAAACGGGGTCAAGAGCCAGGGCAACTTTGCTTCTAGCCTCTAACCCCTGGTGGACTGGCAGCTAGGATTCATGGCTTTCATCCAGGCTACTCAGGTTCAATTCCTGAGCAGGGAACAATGATCCTGCTTCAAGACTGTTCACTGCTGTCTCTCAGAGAACATGAGAACATGGAAATGCTGGAACAAATCTCTCCAGAGTAAGGAAGGAATGAATCTAAGGATAGAGAACAGCCAGCAATTCAGCCTCCATGCACAGAGACCAGGGCGCTAAGTGAGAATTGTGGGACATGCAGCTTATTCCAAGGAAGCGTGTAATAAATCCAGGCTTCTGAGTTTTTCCACACCAAAGATGAATTCTTCCACAGAGGCTGATTCCATTCCTCACTTAGATCCTTGGAAATAAAAAAATCCCACGGCAGGCTTATTCCCCTGAGTTAGGATTCCCCATGAAACAAAATTAATTGAGTTCACTGCTAGTTTATTCTGAGCACACAACCCACACTTTCTAGTCTACTCCTAATACACTGCACCTGATTGCTTTGGAAGACTTGAAATCAGCTCATCTTGGAATGGTCACATCTTTGTTATCCTTGGTCACTGTCTAGGTTGGACAACCCTTGGATCATCCAACTTCTTTCAAACTCTTATTTCCATGTTGCTCCATATAAGCCTATCTTGACCATAAGACCATATCCCCACATTTCTTCTTCCTCTTAAACCTTCCTACTGTGTCCTATGGTAACTCTTATTTCATGGTAAACTATCTTATATCTCAGCCTCTTCATCAGATGTTCCTCCTACCTGCTAGCCCAAATCTGTATTCACCACTGCTATTTCTAAACCATTATTTGTTTTCTTTCTGACAACTGTTCTTTTGAGACATATACTGTCCCACTGAATCTGTCATTCATTAATGTCTCATCTTGTGTCAGTTTCTCAGCTTGGTTTGTCAGTCACTTGACAGGGTCAAGAAGAAAAAAAAAAAAAAAAAAGGATATACAGCAGTTAAATTGCTAAGGAAGAGCATGGAGTGTCTGCAGAGGAGAATTAGACCAGACACAGGAAAGGTGGACTGAGAGGGTAGGCAGACTGTGTGAGCCACATAAAATCCTTAAATAATGGATAAGGTACGTGGTATGTCGGGGCTGGCTCATACTAGTTTACAAGAGCCAGTTGATAAATTTTCAGAAATTTTGCAAGCTCTTACGTTGATAGCTTGAAATGGGACATCATCGGAGTATTTATACCATGAAAATCTGCAAAGGCTACAAATCAGGACTCATTTTTCCTCTGAGAGCCAGTTCTTAAATATTTACCAGCACACCACTGGGTGATAGGGAGGAAGAGGAAATGAAATACTGAGTGGATACAAGGTCAGGAAAGTTGAAGACAAATTTTACCTAAATCAAAAATTATGTCTAGGAACACTATCACCAAGAAATAAAGTAGAAGTCCAAGAAATAAAAAGACAAGGAAGATTTAAATGGTAGATCCCAAAGTGGCAAAATTAAAGACAGGTTCCAAAGAAAAAAAACTGGAACCTATCTTTCTTTTAGCTTAATAAATAGATTTCATCTTTATTAATGAGGCTGAACCACAACTGTATGGAAATGAATGGAGATGATATTGGTAGGTTGTCCTATATCACTGGATACTCTTGTGTTGAACTCAGCACACAGCATTTGTTTATTCTGTGCTTAACTAGGCTACTGGGTACAGCTTCAGGCTCCAAAAACTTAGATGGGGTCAAGAACCTAGAAATTGATGAGAATAATGAGAATATGGAGAAGATGTGGCTCTTAGGAGCACCGATACAGTGAAATAAAAAGGGTGGAGTTTATATCCTGTCTACCCTCATCCACTGAATGATATCGTGCAAGTCACACAACCGCTCTGAACTCATTTCCTAAGCTATGATGTGGCAATGGAGATACCTATCTCTTAGTGTAGCTGTGAAAATTACTCAAGTTTATGAAGTTTCAAGTGTTGAGTCTGGTGCCTTGCTCGTAGCAGACACTAAAACATTTGTTTCCATCTCATTCCTAATTCTTTCTTCTCCATGAGGTAAGGCTAAATACATATGCTTGAGAAGATGAAAACAAGAAGTTAGACCGAAGTGTATGAAGGAGTTTCTCAGTAGTTCTCTTTTTTTCACATCGTTGGAAAGCTCTAATCCAGGGGTTGGCAAACTTTCTGTAAAGAGGCAGAGAATAAGGCTTTGTGGTCCATAGTGTCTCTGTCCCAACTACTCAACTCTGCTGTTGTAGTACAAAAGCAGCCACAGACAATACATAAACAAATATGTGTGTGGCTGTGTTGTTAATAAAACTCTATTTATGAACACTGAAGTTTAAATTTCAAATAACTGTTCATGCTATAATGTCTTTTCTGTTGTTTTCAACCACTTAAAATGTAACAATCTTTCTGAGAGCACAGATCATATAAAAACATGTGGAAGGCTGAATCGTGCCTGTAGACTGTAGTTTGCTGACACCCACTCTTATCTCATACTTCAGGAATCAATTGGGATAGGCCGGTAGTTTTGAAACATATTTTAAAATCTTGGAATCCTCTGTTCAAAGAAAACCTTGCATGACCATCACTTGTTAGCAGAGTTTCTGTGAGGATGGGAATTTAGCATCCCTCCCATTCCCTCAAGAACCTATCTTTCCACCAACGCTGACACACACACACACACACACACACACACACACACACACACAAAATCTCCTGAAGGGATTTTATGGACACTTTTCTGGAAGTCTTACAATGAAACATCAAAAAGAAATACTGATAATTTTGCACTATTCGACCCCCTTTAAGGCAAACAAGATCTGAACACAAAAAAGCCAGGGAACAGTAATTAAGAGAGCCCTCCAAAGGCTACACATCCTTAAAGTTGTTTTTTTCCCTA
>NW_006780759.1:309360-318671 GCF_000442215.2 Lipotes vexillifer | reverse complement strand
TGTTTTGTTCCCTACATCAGACTTCGTATTTATGCTTTCAGACACTTGTCTCTCGAATGAATCTTTCTCTCCTCTGATGAGAATCTCCATAAACCGAACACTGTAGTTTATCTCTCTTGTCCGCATGATGGTTTGATCCTCTCTCCTTTCTTGGCTGTACTGGTGTCTGTTATTGGGATTTGGACTCTGCTTTGGTCCTGAGCACATGGCACATGCAGTTCTCAGTCACCCTGCTATCCCAGATCCCTGACCACACCAGCCAGATCTTAGTTATGAAAAATACCCTTCAATCAATTCAGTAGGAAGAAAACCCATCAAAGCAAAATCTCTGTACAGACATCCATGGAGAACTGTCAAATGTCAGACTATGTTAATAAAGGATGTAAAGAAGGAAACAAATATTTAGTTGGGTCTGCTATGTGCCAAGTGCTGTGCTAATCATTCATGCTAAAATTAAGAAAAATTTGACAAGCATTTTATGACTGGTGTAAAGTGCAACCCAATCTTAGGAAAGAAGTTAAAATGAGTGATTTTCTAAGTTCTCCCCCTTCAGGTAAAATTTGAGTTCCTTCCCTCATAGAGCTCTGTAGATACATTTTCTAGCAAGGAGAGATACCTGGAGAAAAAAATAGATCCAAGAGAAAACTATTTTGAAAGACTGTTAAAGGCTTCCACTGGCATCTGGGAAAACCAGACTACTTTTGGTACAAACACAGACACAGATATTGAAAAGAAAAACACAGATATGTTAAAAAGCTACTCCTCTGTCACTAACATTAGCAAATAGATGAAAAGACTTTCCTATGCACACAATCCAACTGCATGGTTGGGGCCCTTTATACAGGGGCAATTCGAGATGCTATCTTTAGGTTTGAAAATAAACAAACCAAGAAAACAAAAACATAAACAAAACCAAACAAAACCTTTGGCTTGAGCTTTAATTCCAGTGTGGTCATGTTCTGTCATACACATAATCTCAGATAGTATGTGTCAAGTGAAACAAAACGACCGAGCACTTACATTAAGAGCTGGCTTTAGCTCCTGTACAAATTTAAATAAATGTTTTTCAAGGCAATATTTGAAAGTCATTGCTTCTAATATCTTTCATTACCATCTTCCGGTCTGTATCAGAAAGAAACACATACCAGCTGAGATGAGACAAATCAAATGACTTGCATGTATTAATTAACCACCATGTGTCTACTTTCCGAGGACTTGTAGATCTACTCTCCAACTTTCCCCACCACTGCTTTATGACCTGGGGAAAGACTTTTAGAGACTGTATCAAATGAGTTTCCTGGGCCTCTACTTTAAGTTGGGCGCAACCAATGGAAAGTACCTCCTGGAGATCAGCAAGGAATGTGAGTTGAAGGTTTTTATTTTCCTGGCTCTTTCCTTGTTTGACAAAATTAACAGGGGCTCCATTTCTCTCCTGAACGCTAAAACTCTTGTGTGCTAGGAACCATTCCCTGCCCCCTGTATCTTCAGGCCAAGTGGTGGTAATGGCTCATTACTGTTGCTACTCTTGGGGTACTTTATTGTGTCTTGTTAGTTTCCTTTAACGGCGCTCACTCATTTGCAGGTAGTACGTTCATTAAGCTCTCCTCAATCCTCCCCTTAGAGCTGCCGTCTACTTCCTATGCTGACCCTCAGTGATAATGCCCCTATTTTTCACTCTTATTTGTGACTGAACAAAGAGAACCAGATTCATTGTTTTCTAGCCAACAATGTATATTGATATTCTTTACTGTACACCGGCTGCAGCAAGTTCTAGGGAGTGAAAAGCGTCATACGGGGGCCCACAGAGAACTTCAAATGTTGCATTTCTCAAGCACACTAGTTCAGGGATATTTCTATTACCATCTTTGGAAATCTTGCATGTGTATTATATTCTTTCTGTATATGAAATAACTCATCATAAAAATGCAACAGTGAGACAAAATTATTTGAAGTAAAGCTTTTATATGTATATATGCATGGGAAAGTTTCTGAAAGGAATTAGAAGAAAATAATATTGGTTTCATTAGATCTTGAGATTCTGGGTGATTATTTTCTTATATTTTTCGTATTTTCTATAGTAAGTCAAAATATATAGCCAATAATAAGCAGAAAAAACTTGGTAAAAACGGAATAGCTTCAAACAAGTTCTAGACCAGTTACTGTACTAAATCATTTCACTAATAACTGGATCCACTTAAAAGAGGAAACCCCCCAAAAAAGTTCAGACATGTGACAAAAAGGCAAAAAGAGGAAAATGCCCTATGAGCCAATGAGAGTGTCACCTCTTGCAACAATTATGTCATAGGAAAAGGATTTCAGGAGACCATTAGGATATGAACTTGCTTATAAAGCTGCCAAAGGTGACCTTAATCATCCAGTCATGTTCTGTTCAGAGCCATTATTTGGCTTTCAGTTGCTATGAATAGTAGCTGTGTGATATAGTCATGTTTAAAGGGATAGTGGCTGTTCGTTTTCATCTGCAGTCTCTCCTTTAGGCTGTTATTAAGATTTCATGGAGTTTGCCAAACGTCTGTCCCCTGAGACCTTGCAAAATGAGTGGCAAGTACAAAGACTTTTGATGCTCAATGTCAGAAGGATGATTCACTTGGATGTGCTGCAGCCCAGCAAGGCCAAGACCTGTTACTCAGATGATATTTAAACAACAAACATGCCAATTACTGGACTTTTATTAACTGTCTGGATAAGTGAAATATAGATATATGAAAAATGGTGTTTGATAACATCACATTGATTAAATAAGGTCTTGCCAGCATTATTCATTATAACACAGTATCCAATTTTGATATTTAGCTTTGAGTCAGGTAGCATGATTTTATAACCTATGGTCTCCCTATCATAACCCTTCCCTAGTGTCACTCAAACACTAGACTAGGTAGAGGTCCTTGTTTAGCATGACTCCTTTTTCTCCCTCAGCACATATGTCTGATCTTTCTCTAACTCTTTATACCACCTTTGTTGGTACTAAAGATATTAATAAGTAAAAATTCCAGTCACTAGTGTTTTTCTGATAGTTTTAGGTACAATATATTCTTTAAAATCTGGTCCCTTAATTAAACTAAATTAAACATTCCCCTATATAACATGGCATGAAACATTGTGAAGCATGATAGGATAATCATTTGAGGACTTTTTAAATAGGGAACCAAGAAGCATTTTTTAAGAGGCTGCATATATGGTTTCATAAATTCACAGAATATTTGGTTTGGAAATGGTCTTAAAGATCAGGTAGTCCAACCATTCACTCAGTGCTTGAACCCCTTCTAAAACATCTCCATCTGTTTGTCTCTGTCATCCTTGAACTGCTCTAGGAAAGAAGAACTTTTTTTCAAGCAACTGATTTGAAATAGGAGGTATTAATTTCCTTATACGGTCATCTATTGGTATCCACAGGGGGTTGGTTCCAGGACTCCTGTGGATAACAAAATCCATGGTGCTCAAGTCCCTTATATAAAATGATATAGTATAGTCAGCACTCCATATCCGCTGATATGAAGGGCCAACTGCCCATATGTATATAAAAATATTATGCAAAGATGATTACTGCTCCTTATTTTAAATTTATTATGCAATATGTGACTGGGAAAAAGAGAAGAAAAAAATTCTTCCCTAGTTTTCTTACATGTATTCATTTTTAAAATAAATTTGACAATCCTGGAGGACTCAGGGCTTTCCCCTTCTTTGACCCACAAAATGAAATAATTAAATAATGGCAAAGACCCTAGTTTCTAGGACACATGCAAAGATCTAAAACAATACGTCGAATGAAGCATCATTTTCATCTTTTAAATTTATTTTGACCACCTGTGTTTCATCCAGCAAGTCAAGTCAAATAGGCACAGAGCTTCTTGCCAAGAATATGTTCTAAATAAAAGATACACTGGAAAATTCACACAGTCCTCAAAAAGCTGTACTGTATAAGAAAGCAAGAGAACCACCAAAAAATCACTATCAGCTGTTAAGAGTTAACAGGATAATTGTAAGTTTACTGGTGCAAAGGAAGTTTCATGAAGAAGTGATGTTAGAAATCTTTTGACTCTAGCTATAAAATGTGTTTGGCAAATCTTGGAACATAAAATGCCTTTCTTCCTTAAAAATCTGACTTGCTGCAATGCCTGAAATCCCTCCCTCCCCAATCTGAATTAGAGAAGCATGGCTTTGGGGTTTAAAGGCCTCTTCATCTTCAGGATCCTCTGGCACCAAGCCCCTAACACAGACTCATTATAATGTAAAGCCTTAGTGAAGAGGTGACTGGTCTGTAATGAGATACTGAACAGGCTTTTGGCAGATAGCAGGGATCTCAGAAGCTGAAAGACACAGAAAGAGGAAGAGGGAAGTGAACTAAAGATAAACTTCACTCCCTCCTCAACCTTCTCAGGGCTAGGCCTTCCACTGTACATTACCTTATTTATTCTTACATTTGGATTATTTTGAAAGTCTTATAGACCTACCTAAGGCCAGGGAAAAGACTGTCAAACACTTTTGTTGAACCAAATGTATGGAACTAAGAACCTTTCTTCGAAAATCAAATCTGTCCTTAAATCTTGGGAGATATCTTTACAAAATCATGAACAGTCTTAAGGATAAAAGCTCCTTCTTGTTTAGCATTGTGCTGGATACATATTATGTGTTTCATAAAAGTACTTTATTGAGAATAGCTGAAGAGCATTTCTAATGATAAAGCAAGTTCCATCGTGAATCACTTACCCAGCAGCTACTGGGTAAATGGAATTAAGTAAGACTCGTTAAGACTTAATCAATTTCTCTATATACTTTCACTTTCTAAATTGGCAAAAGAATCTCAGATAAAGAACAGACTTCAAAATGAGTACATTCAAAGAAACAAGCTGTTTGTTTTATACTCAGTTATGACTATTGTAAATAAATTATTCATCTAAAAGCTGAAAGACTTATGTCACTTAAGTGCTTGGGATAATCAAAAGTAAACTGGGATCAATTAATAAAAATGGGAAAGCAGGGAGAAGAAAACAGAAAAAAAACTTAGTCAATGATAAAATATTGCAAAATCATAATGAAAATATGTAGGACCTTTGAAAAGATAAATGAAATTCATAAACCCTTAGCCAGACTCATCAAGAAAAAAAGGAGAGAGAGGGCCCAAATCCATAAAATCAGAAATGAAAAAGGAGAAGTTACAACCAACACGACAGAAATACAAAGGACCATAAGAGACTACTATGAACGACTATATGCCAATAAAATGGAAAACCTAGAAGAAATGGACAGATTCTTAGAAAGGTACACTCTCCCAAGACTAAACCTGGAAGATACAGAAAATATGAACAGACCAATTACCGGTAATGAAATTGAATCATTAATTTTGAAACTCCCAACAAACAAAAGACCAGGACCAGTTGGCTTCATAGGTGAATTCTACCAAACATTTAGGGAAAATTTAACACCTACGCTTCTCAAACTATTCCAAAAAACTGCAGAGGAAGGAACACTTCCAAACTCATTTTATGAGGCCAGCATCACCCTACCAAAATCATAAAAAGATAACATAAGAAAATTACAGGCCAATATGACTGATGAACATAGATGCAAAAATCCTCAACAAAATACTAGCAAACAGAATCCAACAATACACTAAAAGGATCATACACCATGATCAGGTGAGATTTATCCCAGGGATGCAAGGATTTTTCAATATCCATAAATCAATCAATGTGATACACCACATTAACAAACTAAAGAATAAAAACCATATGATCATCTCAATAGATGCAGAAAAAGCTTCTGACAAAATTCAACACCTACTTACTATAAAAACTCTCCAGAAAGTGGGCAAAGAGAAAACATACCTCAACATAATACAGGCCATATATGACAAACCCATAGCTAACATCATACTCAACAGTAAAAACCTGAAAGCATTTCCTCTAAGATCAGGAACAAGACAAGGATGCCCATTCTCGCCACTTTTATTCAACATGGTTTTGGAAGTTCTAGCCACAGCAGTCAGAGAAGAAAAAGAAATAAAAGGAATCCAAATTGGAAAGGAAGAAGTAAAACTGTCACTGTTTGCAGATGACATGATATACATGTCTATATATAGAAAATCCTAAAGACGCTATCAGAAAACTACTAGAGCTCATCGATAAGTCTGGTAAAGTTGCAGGACACAAAATTAATATACAGAAATCTGTTGGATTTCTATATACTAACAATAAAGTATCAGAAAGAGAAATTAAGGAAACAATCCCATTTGCCATCACATCAAGCAGAATAAAATACCTAGGAATAAACCTACCTAGGGAGGCAAAAGACCTGTACTTGGAAAACTATAAGACACTGATGAAAGAAATTGAACACAGCACAGACAGGTGGAAGAATATACTGTGTTCCTGGATTGGAAGAACATTGTTAAAATGATCATACTACCCAAGGCAATCTTCAGATTCAATGTGATCTCTACCAAAATACCAATGGTGTTTTTCACAGAACTAGAACAAATAGTTTTAAAATTTGTATGGAAACACCAAAGACCCTGAATAGCCAAAACAATCTGAGAAGGAAGAAGAGAGCTGGAGGAATCAGGCTTCCTGACTTCAGCCTATACTACAAAGCTACAGTAATTAAGACAGTATGGTACTAGCACAAAAACAGACACATAAATCAATGGAACAGGAGAGAAAGGCCAGAAATAAACCCACACACTTATGGTCAGTTAATCTACAGCAAAGGAGGCAAGAGTGTACAACGGAGAAAAGAAAGTCTCTTCAATAAGTGGTACTGGGAAAACTGGACAGCTACATGTAAAAGAATGAAATTAGAATATTCTCTAACACCATATACAAAAATAAACTCAAAATGGATTAAACACCTAAATGTAAGACCACTCTCTTACTTCGAGAGTGGCATAGACATATATACACTACCAAATGTAAAACAGATAGCTAGTGGGAAGCAGCCGCATAGCACAGGGAGATCAGCTCGGTGATTTGTGACCACCTAGAGGGGTGGGATAGGGAGGGTGGGAGGGAGATACAAGAGGGAGGAGATATGGGGATATACGTATATGTATAGCTGATTCACGTTGTTATAAAGCAGAAACTGACAGACCATTGTAAAGCAATTACACTCCAATAAAGATGTTAAAAAAAAATAAATGTAAGACCAGATACTATAAAACTCCTAGAGGAAAGTATAGGCAGAACACTCTTTGACATAAATCACAGCAATATTTTTTTTGGATCTGTCTCCTAAAGCAAAGGAAATGTAAGCAAAGGTAAACAAATGGGACCTAATTAAAATTAAAAGCTTTTGCACACCAAAGGAAAGCATCGACAAAATGAAAAGACAACCTAATGAATGGGAGAAAATATTTGCAAATGATATGACCAGTAAGGGGTTAATATCCAACATATATAAACAGCTTGTACAACTCAACATCAAAAAACAACCCAATTAAAAAATGGGCAGAAGTACTGAATGGAATTTTTTCAAAGAGGAAATGCAGATGGCCAACAGGCACATGAAAAGATGCTCAACATTGCTAATCATCAGGGAAATGCAAATCAAAACCACAGTGAGATACCACCTCACAGCTGTCAGAATGGTTGTCATTAAAAAGAACACAAATAACAAATATGGGTGAGGATGTGGAGAAAAGGGAACCCTCTTACACCATTGGTGGGAATGTAAATTGGTGCAGATACTGTGGAAAACAATATGGAGGTTTCTCAAAAAACTAAAAATAGAACTACCATATGACCAACCAATTCTAGTCCTGGGTATATATCCAAAAATAAAAATAAAATTACTAATTCGAAAAGATACATGCACCTCAATGTTCATAGCAGCATTATTTACAATTGTCAAGATATGGAAGCAGCCTAAGTTCCATCAAAAGATGAATGGATAAAGAAGATGTGCCATATATATATATATTTATTTATTTATATATACACACAATGGAATACTACTCAGCCACAAAAAAAGAATGAAATCTTGCCATGTGCAGCAATGTGGATGGACTTGGAGGGCATTATACTAAGTGAAATAAGTCAGACAGAGAAAGACAAATGCTGAATGACATCACTTATATGTGGAAGCTAAAAAATACATCAAACTAGTGAATATAACAAAAAAGAAGCAGACTCACAGAAATAGCAAACAAACTAGTGGTTACCGGTGGGGAGAAGGAAGGGAGGACGGACAAGACAGGGGTAGGGGATTAACAGGCACAAACTATTAGGTATAAAATAAGCTACAAAGATATATTGTACAACATGGGGAATATAGCCAATATTTTATAACAACTATAACTGGAGTATAACCTTTAAAAATTGTGCATCACTGTACTGTACACCTGTAACTTACATAATATTTTACAGCAACTATACTTTAATAAAAAAAAGTTTTCAGCAGCAACAAGAAAGCAGCATTAGTCTGAGGCTAAAATCCTTAAAGTACATTGCAAAGAAAGTGACACAACAGGTAGGAGAGAGTTCCTGGGAGGGTACAGATGTTAGAGAGAGAAATGCAGCCACACTGAAGGAATAAGGCAACCCTGTCCAGGAGGGAGAAACACTAAAGATTGCCACTGCCAGAGAAAAGCCCTTCTTATTTTAGCACCTGGGAACTCCCACTTGCCTGCATTGACAAAAAAAAAATGTAGGCTTTTCTAGATTATAAAAGCTTAAGTGAATTCAAACTTGCAAGCACAAAGAAATAAGTAAATATCAAACAATCTTTTATTGCATTGACCAGAAAGGAAAACATTAATATTTTATTAAAATGAATTGGCTTTTGCCTTTATCATTGTCTTGTTCTGGGGTTGCCCAACCTCAGAGTCTGAGACAAAGACCACCGTGTCTCTATAGGTTAAGGGTTGCTATTGGCCTTTGCATTCCAGAATTCTCCTCTTTTTCCCATTGGTATTAGGAAACCCAATTCCATAGCAGTATCTCTTTCTGTCAACCCTGGCCTTCAGAGGATAGCACGGAGCATCTCTAAGACGTCACTGCTTATTGCCAGGACATTTTACTGCCTTAATGAAGGGACTGTCCTATGACCCTTCTTAGGAACGTGGTCAAGTGGTAGGTTTACTAGTCTCACAAAATAAATCCATTCTAGGGCTTCCCTGGTGGCGCAGTGGTTGAGAGTCCGCCTGCCGATGCAGGGGACACGGGTTCGTGCCCTGGTCCTGAAAGATCCCACATGCCGCAGAGCGGCTGCGCCCATGAGCCATGGCCGCTGAGCCTGCGCGTCTGGAGCCTGGGCTCCGCAACGGGAGAGGCCACAACAGTGAGAGGCCCGTGTACCGC
>NW_006780759.1:287600-309350 GCF_000442215.2 Lipotes vexillifer | reverse complement strand
AAAAAAAAAAAAAAAAAAAAAAAAAAAAATCCATTCTAATATTCCACCTCCCTAATTCTGTTCCTCTCCTCACTATCATGCCCAGGTGTTCCAGCATCACTACCTCATTTACTGCAGGCCATTACTGTGTCAAAACTTCAAAGAGCCACCCCAGAGTATATTAGAGCAAAATTCAAGAAAGCAGCCTTCCTTGCCAATATTTTGAACCCCAAGTCACAGGTGAGAGCTTGTAGGTCAATGATTCCCTGGTCCAAAACCCTTATTAATCACTCCCACATTAGATCCCCTGGTCCCTGCCAATACCAATTACCTGGTCCTGCAGTTCCTTCAGGGTGTAAGCTATTTGCTTACACAACAGGGACTGTGTTTCTATACATGAGCTGGGCTGTGACCTAACCTTGGCTCCCAGCCTTGAGGTATGAGGATGGCAGGAGCAGTTTTTGAGAAAGACAGGCATCATATTCAGGTTACATGCCTCAGATGAGGTCTTTCCAATGTATCCAGGCAACAGAAAGTTCTCTCTTCCCGCAAAGAGCAGGGTAATCCTACCAGCTGGAAAGGTTTAGTGGAATCTGGGATTCGATATTCTAAGGCTGTTCCATCCATATGTGCCCATCCAAGTATCATGATCACACTCACTTCCTCTCAGAGTTCTGACTTTTATATAGGAGACCTGTCAAGACTGTGCTTTCAATTTTCACTGCATCTCTGACATCTTTAAAATTAGATCTTGGGTCTGATTTCTATCATGATTTTCTCAGAAGCTGCAGGAGATTCAGTTCTCCTCATTTGCTTCCATAGGGACCCTCTGGCTTTCAGTTTCTTGAGCTGCTATTTGGCTGACCTGACCCTGTCATTTTTTTTAATATTTCCTAAGTAATACATTATTTATTTACCTTCATCATATCACTACGACTATCTCTTGCCCCCATACTTTTCCTGTTACATTGCTATCATGTGCCCAATTTTTCACCTTCCACCTGCGCTTTGCCCCAATCCACTATAGGTTAAAGTCTTAGTAGTTGTGAGGCTTCTAGAAGCAAGCTGGATATTATCGCTACGCCACTTTGGCACCAACTCTTTTAGTCCAGTTCCCCTAAAAGCAGAATGTGAAAGAAAGGCCTTTCTGCAAATAGGTTATTTGGGAATGTAATCTCATGGAACAGTGGTTAAACAACAGATGAGCGTCCCTCTCCTGGAAAGGAAGGAAGGACGATACAGGGATGTATTATCAATTGGCCACCAGTAGGGTAAGCTGAATTTGATCTCAGTGGATCTTACGAGAAAACTTATGAACTCAATATCAGAACTTTTTTTTTCTTTTTTTTTTTTTTGAGGATGAAAGGAGGAGGAAATTATCCTTTGGCTCCTCTTTCCCATTGTTTAATGTGGTTTGTTTGGTCAAGGCTTTCTGGCTTGTGCATTCATGAGTGCTGAGGAGTTTCCTGGGGTTGACTGTCACTTGCTGTGGTATCAGAGAAGCGCCAGGGCATAAAGTGAGCCTGAGGCAAGGCACAGTCAGGTTACATCTGTCAGACTGTTTGAAGTCTCTGCTGAACTGGTCACTACAGCAGCAGTATATGGTGGGCTGAGAGGATTTGAGGTGGATATAAGAGGTGTCTGATATAATCATCAGCCATGGTTAGCATTTATTGTGAGTTCTTCATTGACACAGCACTGTGATAAACACTGGGGATTAATATGTTCTACAAACCTGTAAGAGATTTATTGGGTTGGCCTAATAGTGCCTTCGGTTTTTAAGTAAAAATAAAAGACACATTTTTCATTTTCACCAAGAACTTTATTGAACAATGTATTCATCCTTTTGTTCCACTACATTCTGCCATTTTCCAGGCAACCTCATAATTCCAACTTTCCAAAACTTACCGTTTTGAGCAAAGAACTGTTCCACGTGCCTTTTACAGTCTTCCAAGGAATTGAAATTTTTTTCCATTAAGAGAATTTTGTAAAGACCGAAATAAATGGAAATCTTAAGGTGCAATGTCTGGTGAATATGGCGGGTGAATCAGAACTTCCCAGCCAAGCTGTAACAGTTTTCGCCTGGTCATCAAAGAAACATGCTATCTTGTGTTATCCTGAAAGAAGATTATGCATTTTCTGTTGACTAATTCTGGATGCTTTTCATCGAGTGCTGCTTTCAGTTGGTCTAAATGGGAGAAGTACTTGTTGGAATTAATCATTTGGTTTTCCAGAAGGAGCTCATAAGAGAGGACGCCATTCCAACCCCACCATATACACAACATCACCTTCTTTGGATGAAAACCGGCCTTTGGTGTGGTTGGTGGTGGATCATTTCACTTGCCCCACGGTCTCTTCCGTTCCACATTGTTGTACAGTATCCACTTTCCATCACCTGTCACAATTTGTTTTAAAAACGGAACGTTTTCATTATGTTTAAGTAGAGAATCACATGCGGAAATATGGTTAAGAAGGTTTTCATCGCTTAACTTATGTAGAACCCAAACATCAAAGCGATTCACATAACCAAGCTGGTGCAAATGATTTTCAGTGCTTGATTTGGATATCTTGAGTATGTTGGCTATCTCCCGCATGGTATAACATTGATTGCTCTCAATTAATGTCTCGATTTGATCGCTATCAACTTCAACTGGTCTACCCGACCATGGAGCATCGTCCAGTGAGAGATCTCCAGCACGAAACTTGGCAAACCATTTTTGACATGTTCAATCAGTCACAGCACTTTCTCCACACACTGCACAAATCTTTTTTTGTGTTTCACTTGCATTTTTACCTTCCTTGAAAAAATAAAGCATAATATGCCGAAAATGTTGCCGTTTTTCTATCTTCAATATTAAAATGGCTACACAAAAATTCGCCAATTTTGATGTCTTTTTTTAAATGCACGCTGACATGACAGCTGTCACATACAATCTAACAAAATTGTTTCGAATGAAGTGAAAGATAACTTTAAATGCTACTAGAGCCATCTTATGGAAAAAAACGAACAGACCTTTTGGCCAACCCAATACAATCTGGTTCGGGGGGGGGTGGTACAGGCTATATACATGTGCATATACTTGGTAACTGTATCATATGTATAAAAATATGTATTTGTGTGTGAAGGTTATAAGCATCATTCATCTTTCTGGAGTGGCCAAATATTATTCTTGGATAAAACACAATCATTTGATTGTTCAAAAACTTGTATCACATTGTTCTGGCAATAGGTACAACTGGTTTTACCGAATATTGTTTTGGCATTATTGCCACAATTCATATTCTTGAAAAAGCAACCATATGGTAAGATGCCCTCAAAATTATCGTCAAGATGACGTTGAGGACAACGTTTTTCATATCCTGTAACAACCCCTTTATTAGAACCATCAAGAGAAATGTATCTCTTAATACTCACACCAGGAAAAAATGGGCTTTTCCTAGACCCAACCTCTAAAAATATTATCAAACTGTAAATCTTGCAAGTAATGTTATTTTCTTTGCTTTGGCCACTGCGAAGCTTGAAGCCAAATCTCTATTCTACTTTTAGTGACTTATGAAGATTTTATTTTATTTAAAAAATTTTTTAATTTAATTTAATTTTTTAATATACAGCAGGGTCTTACTAGTTAAGAAGATTTTATAATAGGCATTTCTGTACACAAATTGTACCTTCTAGTTTCATTTTATTAGTCCACTCTTATGTTCCTCCCCTTTGATCTATTTATCAATTTATATTTTATTTTTATTGTTTGTAAGTCACTTCAAGTCTTTATATTTACTGAGCTGGGCATAAATTCATCTAATTCAAACAATTTACATAGACAGCCATTAAATATACATTTAAATTTATATCTTACATTAAATGACACATATTAATATACATTTTAATTTATATTTTTAATTAAATGGCAGACAAGCTTATTGAAAGTGAATGATACAGCAGAGGTGGTGGTGTATAAACATGTACATGGAATGGTAAATTTGAAAAGCAGTTTTAACTGATGAAGAATAAGTGGCCCTGAAGTCACTATTCAACAAAGTATATACTTATTATTTTTAAAATGAGGGAACAGCTAAAATCAGCAATAAACATTTGTATTTTCTTACATTGTTTCGAGTCACAATGAAGTCTTAAAAGAAACTAGAAACACTGATTTTACTCTCCATGTCTCATTTACTACTAACTATTTAGATCAGGGAATTGATCTTAAATGTATCTATTAAGAACACTAACACTGAGGCTACAGTATGAGTTTAATTTATTAATTGAAACAATTCAATTTAAAAGTGTCAAATGCATAATCCTGCCACATAATAGGATTACCAGTATGTCACAACAAAATTAAACTTATAAAAAAAGCTGGTGAAACAAATATTATAGCAAAATATAATGGGCTAAAGTACAAATAGCAACTAGTATTAGAATGATTTACCTAAAATGACAAGCTCTATTGAAATACCACCTTGCAACCAGTTAGAATATCTTCATGTTTAAGAAACTATGAATGAAGCAAAGAAATATGATAAACAAGGATCATGAGTTAAGGGGGTGGAGGATAGAAAACAATGTGCACATAACTATCTGAATATTAGAGAACTCTCAACACTTAAGATCCTGAATCATCTTATAGGATGATACAAGAATATTCCAATCTTAGAATGGAGGTATTTGACCAAAATCTCACAGTGCTTATTCCACACTAGGGGTTAACTCCAAGGAGAAATGTTGAACGCAATGCAGCAATTAATGAGAGTGATGAGTAGAAAGTTACAGTGGCATCTTCGTGACCAACACAGAAAAAGTGCCTTTGGTAGCTGCCTGCCCAGCTGATGGTATTAACTCACGGGGAAGCCAAATACAAACCCCTCCTACAGCTGTATGGTGAAACTACTTCCTAGCTATTCACAAAAACATAGACTGGCTGGGGCAAAAATACAGCAAAATCTAAGGCAATGATGTTTCTATGTCTCTGAAAAGAATATTAAAAGTAGATTATCAGTGTGTCTGATATGAGGGTCTATCATCCAATAGGTAAAACAGTAAATTTAAGTCCATTCCTAGATAAATATGACTAATTTAAAAATCTTAACCATCCGTAGCAGTTTTGAGGGGAAAGGGTAAATTTATAAAAAGTAATGAATAATACCTTTTCAAATGCATAATTTATTAGCATTCAACTGGTAGTAATCATGTGAGCAGCTAGTTCATGCAAGGACTCACCAGCTATTCTGGAAGAGGTAAGTTATATGGGGACAGAATTCTGGTAAACAAAGAATAATTTATTAAACTGCTCTATTCTTGATGGGCTTAACTTGCTTATAGTAATCAGAAATCTATGGAGCACTTACCACGTGCTAAGATATGCTTTCATGTGGCATTTGTTCATTTAATTATCACAACAACACTGTGATGTAGGTACTATTACTATGCCCATTTATTTATTTATTTTTAAACATCTTCATTGGAGTATAATTGCTTTACAATGGTGTGTTAGTTTCTGCTATATAACAAAGTGAATCAGCTATACATATACATGTATCCCCATATCCCCTCCCTCTTGTGTCTCCCTCCCACCTTCTTTATCCCACCCCTCCAGGTGGTCACAAAGCACCTAGCTGATCTCCCTGGGCTATGTGGCTGCTTCCCACTAGCTATCTATTTTACATTTGGGAGTGTATGTATCTCCATGCCACTCTCTCACTACGTCCCAGCTTACCATTCCCCCTCCCTGTGTCCTCAAGTCCATTCTCTACGTCTGCGTCTTTACTCCTGTCCTGCCCCTAGGTTCTTCAGAACTGTTGTTTTTTTTTTTTTTTTTAGATTCCATACGTATGTGTTAGCATACGGTATTTGTTTTTCTCTTTCGGACTTACTTCACTCTGTATGACAGACTCTAGGTCCATCCACCTCACCACAAATGACTCAATTTCGTTCCTTTTTATGGCTGAGTAATATTCCATTGTACATATGTGCCACATCTTCTTTATCCATTCATCTGTCGATGGACACTTAGGTTGCTTCCATGGCCTGGCTATTGTAAATAGAGCTGCAGTGAACACTGTGGTACATGACTCTTTTTGACTTATGGTTTTCTCAGGGTGTATGCCCAGTAGTGGGATTGCTGGGTCGTATGGTAGTTCTATTTGTAGTTTTTTAAGGAAACTCCATACTGTTCTCCGGAGTGGCTGTACTAATTCACATTCCCACCAGCAGTGCAAGAGGGTTCCCTTTTCTCCACACCCTCTCCAGCATTTATTGTTTCTAGATTTTTTGATGATGGCCATTCTGACTGGTGTGAGATGATACCTCATTGTAGTTTTGATTTGCATTTCTCTGATGATTAGTGATGTTGAGCATCCTTTCATGTGTTTATTGGCAATCTGTATATCTTCCTTGGAGAAACGTCTTTAGTTCTTCTGCCCATTTTTGGACTGGGCTCTTTGTTGTTTTGATATTGAGCTGCATGAGCTGCTTGTATATTTTGGAGATTAATCCTTTGTCAGTTGCTTCATTTGCAAATCTTTTCTCCCATCTGAGGGTTGTCTTTTCATCTTGTTTATGGCTTGCTTTGCTGTGCAAAAGCTTTTAGGTTTCATTAGGTCCCATTTGTTTATTTTTGTTTTTGTTTTTAAATTTAATTAATTAATTTATTTATTTTGGGCTGTGTTGGGTCTTCGTTTCTGTGCGAGGGCTTTCTCTAGCTGTGGCAAGCGGGGGCCACTCTTCATCGCGGTGCGCGGGCCTCTCACTATTGGGGCCTCTCTTGTTGCGGAGCACAGGCTCCAGACGCGCAGGCTCAGTAGTTGTGGCTCATGGGCCCAGTTGCTCCACGGCATGTGGGATCTTCCCAGACCAGGGCTCGAAACCGTGTCCCCTGCATTAGCAGGCAGATTCTCAACCACTGCGCCACCAGAGAAGCCCTATTTTGTTTTTATTTCCATTTCTCTAGCAGGTGGGTCAAAAAGGATCGAGCTGTGATTTACGTCATAGAGTGTTCGGCCTATGTTTTCCTCTAAGAGTTTGATAGTGTCTGACCTTACATTTAGGTCTTTACTCCATTTTGAGTTTATTTTTGTGTATGGTGTTAGGGAGTGTTCTAATTTTATTCTTTTACAGTAGCTGTCCAGTTTTCCCAGCACCACTTATTGAAGAGGTTGTCTTTTCTCCATTGTATATTCCTGCCTCCTTTATCAAAAATAAGGTGACCATATATGTGTGGGTTTATCTCTGGGCTTTCTATCCTGTTCCATTGATCTACATTTCTGTTTTTGTGCCAGTACCATACTGTCTTGATTACTGGAGCTTTGTAGTATAGTCTGAAATCAGGGAGCCTGATTCCTCCAGCTCCGTTTATCTTGCTTAATATTGCTTTGGCTATTCGGGGTCTTTTGTGTTTCCATACAAATTGTGAAATTTTTTGGTCTAGTTCTGGGAAAAATGCCATTTGTAGTTTGACAGGAATTGCATCAAATCTGTAGATTGCTTTGGGTAGTATAGTCATTTTCACAATGTTGCTTCTTCCAATCCAAGAACATGGTATATCTCTCCATCTGTCTGTATCATCTTTAATTTCTTTCATCAGTGTCTTATAGTTTTCTGCATACAGGTCTTTTGTCTCCTTAGGTAGGTTTATTCCTAGGTATTTTATTCTTTTTGTTGCAATGGTAAATGGGAGTGTTTCCTTAATTTCTCTTTCAGATTTTTCATAGTTAGTGTATGGGAATGCAAGAGATTTCTGTGCCTTAACTTTGTATCCTGCTACTATACCAAATTTATTGATTATCTCTAATAGTTTTTTGGCAGCATCTTTTGGATTCTCTATGTTATTCCCATTTTAAAGATGAGGCAACAATGGCTTCCAGTGGTTAAGTGCATGTCCAATTTATAGGGCCAGTTAGAGAGTGGTTGAGCTGGGATTAAAGCACGGATTTGTCCCCAGAGCCCAAACACTCAACCACTTACGTGGTTACCTATGTGGATACTGCCTCTGAAGCCATTTTTGAATTAATCCTCCAGGGAGTTGATTCCTGATCCTTGAAAAGTCCTGGTCATATACTAGCTGTTCTATTCTAGAGCATAAGCTTTTGCACTCTTCCAAAGGAAAAAGGCATAATTTATAATTTTGTACAGGGGAGGCATCTTCTTACCTAGTGTCTAAGATAACATCTGTTTCTCTTCTTTCCTTCCTCCTCCATTCTTCCTTGAACCTTAAACTCAATTTTAGATCAGAAAAGGAACCTAGAGCCTATCTTATCACGTCTTCTCATTCTTTTAAAATGAGAAAAGCAGGCCCAAAGGGGTTAAATGATTGATAGTTGGTTGGTAGGGCTCCCCAATGTCTGGAATCCCCCTCTACTGTTTGTCCTATTATGTTACAGTAATTTCCATCTCTGTCTCCTGTTTTTCCAGCCACCTGATGCAGGAAAGGTATCATGAAACCGTTATTTCAGTCTCAGTAAAGAGAGGTTTACCACTGATATTTGGACTGCTCTCGTGTTATAACAGAAATAATGAAAGCGGCTTTACTGGGCTTCTCTATTGCAACTACAGGCTAACCGTGACACTGGACACAAACAGTCCTGAAAACCAATCTCAATTTTCTATTTGAACTAAAAGGAAGAAAGTAAACACATGAACGTCTCAGACTGGGGATTTAACTTGGAGAAGAAGTGAAAAGCCAGACAGAAATAGAAAAGCAAGAAAGAACATAGGAAATATAAGGGAAATACCAGCTGTATAAATTAGATTAACACTACCCCCCTCCCCAGGTCAATTTTAAGTTTTACCATTTCTGATATATTACATAGTTTTCCTATCTCCATTTCCTCTGCCTCCTGACAGCCCTTCTTTCTGGCACAAATTGGAAAAATAATCTATAAGCTAATTACTAATTGACACAAAATTAACTAAAAATTAGGGCAGCCCCCCCCCCACACACACACCTGTACCTCTATACTACATACAAAGTCATGTTAACAAATATTTAAACACATTAGAGGCCGATTATTGAAATACATTTTCTTTCTTGCAGTGTTTTTCAGGGTGTTACTGATATCTTGAGTGAAACAATTATTCCTTGGTTAGACTGTCCTATCCATTGGATGCTTCTTAGTACCTCTAGCCTCCTCCTGCCACCAAAGCCCAGTAGCTGCACGTAGTCATTGTGATAACCAGAAAACACCCTTAGGCATTTCAAAATCCCCCCTGGGGTGGGACAATACTCCCCCAATTGAGGAACAGTGGGACTAAGAACAACACTCTAGGTCCAACTTAGAGAAATTATTCACATCCTAGATTCATGTATTTTATTCAACACTTATTTATTGAGTATCTGCCACACACAAGGCCCCATGCTAGTTGCTGGGAGGTACTTTAATGAATCCAAACAGATTTTGCTGTAATGGAGCATGTAGGATGGTGTGAGAGATAAATATTGATTAAATCTTCACACACACATACACGCACATAAACACATACATTCAGAACTCCGATAATAGCAACAAAGACACATGGTGTTTTTAGAGCGTCTAACAGGAAGATTTGCTGAGATTAGTGACGAGTCCCCAAGGAACCTTTAGCTTGAGCTGAGATCTGAAGCATAAGTAGGAATTCACTTGTTGACGATGAAATGGTAAAAACATTCTCCGTAGAGGAAACAGCATGTGCAAAGTTACACAGATGAGATGGACACGAGACTAGTGTGGCTAAACCTGAGAGAATGAGGGGGAGTGTCCTGTGACATGAGGCTACAGAGACAAATAAGGGTGAATCCACACATGGTCTTGTAGCCTATGTCAATAAGAATAATTTTCAGGTACAACTAAGCAAGTGAAATGTGGTAGAAGGCAGAAGAAGGAGATGGCTCACATGAGACATAAATCCGCTGATGGGTGTTGCACCATGAAACTTCATATCAAATCAACCCCCGCCTGAATGGAGACCAAGATAGCACAAATAAAAATACTTCCAGTGGGGTATAATTGTGTGGAATTTACCCAGTCAGTAGATTTGGTGCCATGCAAGGTTGTCTGGAGGTTGTAATATGTAAGAGCAGATGTCTGTCCAGGAATGTTGGGGGAATCTGGAGACAACCTAGAGAGGGCACAGGTTACAGGGAAAGAACTGGAATTGAAGCGCCAGCAATTGGGTCTCACTCCCGGACTTCCCTGCCTCGTGGCAACTTTGACAGTCCCTGATTAGGGCTTTTATCAGAAAAATAAGGACAATAATTACCCCAGGTTTCTGAGTAGGATTAAATGAAATACCTCTAGGAAGAATGTCTAACCCAATGTTTGGCATATCCGAAGTGCACAACTCATGCTTTTAATGAAACTAAAAGTTTCTTCAGTTGTAAAATAAAGTCAATAATAACTGCCTTGACATCCCAAGGGTGTCATAAGGGCAAATGGGATAAATTAGTAAAGAAGCAAAGGGTGTTATTATTATCGATGAAGGAGTGTGGCATGAATGTCAATCTGAATTCATCATCCCTTAATTGTCCTGTCAGTGGCCTATATTCACAGAGGCAAAATGCTCCATGGAACATCTCTCTTCGTGTAGTCCTCAGAAAAGTCAGGGACGGGCGAAAGAAGAAATGAGAGTATGCAAGTTTTTTTTTCTCCTGATGAAATAACAATTACTGTGATAAGAAAGTTTAAGTGCTATAGAGACAGGTGCACACAATTTTCCTTTGGCTAGGCTGTAGAAAATAAAGTATTGTTCAAGATGAACTTTGTACCAGCCTGTGCACCAACATTTTGGGACATGCTGACTGACCATGGTTCACACTCACAAAAAGAGGAAAAGGAAAAAAATATATATATCGTTGCTCCCAAAGTCCACTGCCTCAATTTTGGGACAATTCATTGTCTATTCAGGTATTCCACAGATGCAGGGTACAACAAGTTGACTGTGGAGATTTAATCCCCTGCTCCTGAGGCTGCTGGGAGAGATTTCCCTTTCTCTTCTTTGTTCGCACAGCTCCCTGGGGTTCAGCTTTGGAATTGGACCCGCCTCTGCGTGTAGGTCGCCTGAGGGCGTCTGTCCTTCGCTCAGACACGACAGGGTTAAAGGAGCAGCTGATTGGGGGCTCTGGCTCACTCAGGCCGGGGGGAGGGAGGGGTACGGATTGCGGGACGAGCCTGCGGCGGCAGAGGCCGGCGTGACGGGGGGGAGGGGTACGGATGGCGGGAGGAGCCTGCGGCGGCAGAGGCCGGCGTGACGTTGCACCAGCCGGAGGTCGCCGTGCATTCTTCCCGGGGAAGCTGTCCCTGGATCCCGGGACCCTGGCAGTGGCGGGCTGCACAGGCTACCGGGAGGGGAGGGGTGGACAGTGACCTGTGCTCGCACACAGGCTTCTTGGTGGCGGCAGCAGCAGCCTTAGCGTCTCATGCCCGTCTCTGGGGTCCGCGCTGTTAGCCGCGGCTCGCGCGCGTCTCTGGAGCTCCTTTAAGCGGCGCTCTGAATACCCTCTCCTCGCGCACCAGGAAACAAAGAGGCAAGAGGAAGTCTCTTGCCTCTTCGGCAGCTCCAGACTTTTCCCCGGACTCCCTCCCAGCTAGCTGTGGCGCACTAACCCCCTTCAGGCTGTGTTCACACCGCCGACCCCAGTCCTCTCCCTGCGCTCCGACAGAAGCCCGAGCCTCAGCTCGCAGCCCCGCCCGCCCCGGAGGGTGAGCAGACAAGCCCCTCGGGCTGGTGAGTGCCGGTCGGCACCGATCCTCTGTGCCGGAATCTCCCCGCTCTGCCCTCCGCACCCCTGTGGCTGCGCTCTCGTCCGCGGCTCCGAAGCTCCCCGCTCCGCCACCTGCAGTCTCCGCCCGCAAAGGGGCTTCCTAGTGTGTGGAAACCCTTCCTCCTCCACAGCTCCCTCGCACTGGTGCAGGTCCCGTCCCTATCCTTTTGTCTCTGTTTATTCTTTTTTCTTTTGCCCTACTGAGGTACGTGGGGAGTTTCTCGCCTTTTGGGAGGTCTGAGGTCTGTTGCCAGCGTTCAGTAGGTGTTCTGTACGAGTTGTTCCTCTTGTAGAAGTATTTTTGATGTATTTGTGGGGAGGAAGGTGATCTCCACGTCTTACTCCTCTGCCTTCTTGAAGGTCCCCCCTCTGCCCACCTTTAAATGAACCTGCAGCTCTGACGACCAGTTCCCAGTGCATGGACAATTTCCACTTCAGTTGCCTGTTCTCACTGCTTCTCCACCCAAGGTCTTTCTCTGGAACCATGAGCTCTTGCTCAGCCTGCTTGTTGGGAGGCCTATAAGTCTGAGGCTTAACCACCCCAGGGAGTACCCTCAACCAATGACAGGTGAGAGGTGGTAGATGAATATTTCATTTTACTTTGTCCTTTGATAGATTAATTCTGAAACATGTTCCACATGGTTCCTCAGAGGGTCTCCAATGATTTGAACCCCAGTTGCCCATGGTGATAACCTGCTCATTAAAACCCTTTTAGTAGATTTGCCCCTTCCTTGTCTCACTTTCTCTACTGTCTTTCATGTACTTCTTATAGTTATCTCTCAAATTAACTACCTGCAACCACTTCATGTGTAGTACATGTAGTACTTTTGGGGAAACTCAAATTTCGTTACAGGATTCCTGGAATTGTCCAGTTCATAATGCAAGATTTGCATTTCTAATGACACAGTGGTATGTACTCTAAAAAGACATATGGCCCCATGGTTGGTAGAAGGAGGAAATAGCTATTTTGTAATACCTCTTAAAGGAAAAAGACCAAAGTCAAGGATACATTCTCTAGGAAAAAAGTATGATCTGTTTAGAATATCAGTATCTTCATTTTAAACTTTATTGGAACATTAGGCCATAGCAATACCTACTAACTTTTGAGGGTCACTTACTTTACTTTTTATTTTTTTCAAAGTACCATTCTGCATTTTATTTCAACATCAAATCACACGTGTGCTACAAAAAGGAAAGTGTATCACTTTGATTAAAAAATAACTTTCCTGGGCTTCCCTGGTGGTGCAGTGGTTGAGAGTCCGCCTGCCGATGCAGGGGACATGGGTTCGTGACCCGGTCCCAGAAAATCCCACATGCCGCGGAGCGGCTGGGCCCGTGAGCCATGGCCGCTGAGCCTGCGCGTCCGGAGCGTGTGCTCCGCAATGGGAGAGGCCACACAGTGAGAGGCCCGCGTACCGCAAAAAAAAAAAAAAAAAAAATTTCTATTGTGATGTTTATAGTTAACCCATACCTTCCCTAAGCAACAAATGTAGGTCAGCCACATAAATTACTGGCCGAGAACACAAAAAAGAGGGGGGGGGGCACTTACTTTAAAAGCAATGAGTTGAAAAGATTAAGTATTTGACAGATGACTTTGTGCCTAAATGTCCTTTACCACCTTTTGATTCCTAATTGCCTATATTCAAGGTATTAAGCTTAACTTGCTAAATAAAGCCTAGAAGGAGTTACATTTCATTCGAGTGACCTACCAGTGCCCATCCAAGCCTCTTGGAGTGGTTCCAACAGATGCTAAACTATGCAAACCATGTAATTAGCTATTTTAGGTACTGAATTAGTAAGGACCCTAGACTATAAACTCAGTGATAAAAAGTGCTATAGTTGTTTAATCTACCTCAACACTGCTAGTTTCTAACACAGTGCCTTGTACTTACTAAGTGTTCAATAAAATGTTCCTGAATGAACACATAAGCAATCTCCATTTAGATGACTTTTACTATACTTACATGCATTAAGATAGGAGAACATTTGGTATCTAAATAGTTACAGATCTAAGGAGAAAATACTATCGTACATTTATCAGTCATCTTTAGTGTGAAGTTATAAAGCTACAAAGCTACCTGGTTCTTTTCTGGTCCATTTATATATTCACACCTGGGAAGTCAGGAGCAAGAGAAAGCTGAAAGTATAAGATGTAAGAGTGACCCTCAAAAGAAATATTTTACCCATATAAATACTTGTCTCAGCTCACTACTGTCTGTTATTTTAGTAAAGCTGATATAGAGTATATTCTTTATGCTATCTTAGGAAAAAATAGGGAGTTCAGAAGAGTAGCTCCTTCACACTTGTAGCAACTAAGCAACAGCTAATCAAATCACTACAGATTATCACCTTTTTTTAAGGAGGTGAACATTACATTATTGGTTTATGAGTGGTGTACCCTGGAGCGTTTTGGGTTTAATATTAATATTTAATATTCCCAATGTAGGAATGAATTAGCAAAGGAAAAAAAAAAGAACTTAGCAATGTAGGCGTGCTTTGCATAATAGCTGAATTTCTACAGGACTCAGTATTTTCCTAGAATGTAGGAAACCAGTCCTGACTTGGTCTTGTTAATCTTTTATATCCCCCCTCGTTCATCAAGCTTCAAAATTTTTGAAATGCTATCTATTAATATCTATGTAATCATGACTCTGTGCTACAATAAGACCTTTAGAATTTGTTCTTTTGATGTGATGATTGTTTTTGCCCAGTTCACAGAAACCTTAAGTGTTACCATCATCAACATTTGCTATATGAACCTCAGAGTTTGTTAGAGAAATCTCATTAAGTGTGTGAGATAAAGCAAAGGAGAAACAGGACTTTGACCTTGCAGGGTACAGATAGTGGAGGAAAGCTCTTCCCATAAATGGAATATACATAAATTGATAATTTTGGCAGTTTAATTGAAGAGAATTTATAAAACCTTAGCAATTCAAAAGTTTCAATTCCCTACTCCTCCTACCTAGTTCAACCAGACTAGTTTTGCTTTCATCTGAGCTCAGGGCATCCTGGGAATTCCCAGGTTGGCTCTCTGATTCTCTGCCATTGTTCTGTGACTAAGGACTGCTGAGGAATTTTTTCATTCTTAGCACTCACCAGCCCACACTGACTTACTTTTCTAGCTTGTTGTGACTGTGTGCTGTGCCTGAAATTGGAAAGCACCTTCTCTCCTGCCCTTGCTCCCCTTGCCCTTCACGACTTTCTCTTCTTGTCCAGGCCTACTTTTAAGAGCTTCCCCTGCAGAGGCAAGCCTTTTCAATCAGTCTGTTGGCCTTCCTAGGTCGTCAGCTACTAGAGCCACTTTGCCTCTGCTAGGGAGCACCCTCTGTGATTCCTTAAGGCCCCAATTTTACCACATTTATAGAAGAACAGGAGCAGAAATTTAGACTTTAACTATTTACCTGCCAAAATAGATTGCTTTACCAAGAACATCTCTAACACTCAGAATGATAAGATGCAGCACAGGTCCATTTCAGGGGACACTGAAGGTATAGAAATGTTGCCTTGTAGGAAATAAAAAGCTTTTCCTTCAGTATCTGTACCCAGCAAAGTCAAACACTTTGTTTTTGACTTTATTTAATAAACAAATGTGATGTTAATAGGTATCAACATTGACATTTTAGGTTTCTCGGGCAGTGATTTTAAGAGAAAGATAAATTCTAAAAGTTGTATACTAGCATACAAGTAGGCATGCTTTGCATAATAATTGCATTTCTACAGGACTCAGTATCTCCTCATTACGTAGGAAATCAGTCCTCACTCAGTCTAAGAATACCTATATATTCTTTGAAAATAATTACAATTTCTGAGGCTGATGGAATGAGATCTTTTCTTAGGAGGGGGAGGAACAGGGTACTACCAATGATGAATGAGATAGGTTTTCAGGACTATTACTAAACATTGCAAAGGTGAATGGTTTGACTTTGTTTCATAATCCTTTGCTGAATGAACATTTATCAAATTGATTTATATCTATATAAAAAGCCATTCTGTTCATTTATGAGTTCATAAATGGAACAACACTCCTAATTGTAATAATTATGTGAAAACCACTGAACTGGAAACCAAAAAACCTGTGTTTAGGTTATGTCCCAAACTATTTTGGGGGCTTTAAGTCACTTAGTGGGCCTCATTACCCCATTTGAAAGAGGCAAAGTTGATCAATTCTAAGGTCTTTTGCAAATACACAGTTTGGTGAGTCTACAATTATTATATAATAAAAAGAGTATTTTATAAAAGAACAGATCCTAAGACACTGCTTCTACTCTATCTTAAGTCAAGTTCCCTAGAAGCAGAGCCTAAGATGAGGATTCTTTACCAAGTGATTTCCTGAAGAAATATTCCCAGGAGAAACCTGTAAGGGAGTGAGGGAAGCAAGACGGCAGAGGAAAGAGCTAAGCAAAGGTACACTTTCAGGACCCTGATCCTATAGGAGCTCTGGAGCATAAATTGTAACACCAAGTTTTTCCCACCTTGAAGCAAGGATCCTGAACTTTTATATTAGTAAGACATTGGCCAAAAACCACTTTGGGAAATGGAGGCATACCTTCCTAGGCTTTTCTAGATGGGGCAAACCTCTGGAGAATGGGATACATGAGCCGTAGCAGCCAACACCACAGCAGCCATTGGGTGGCTGGACTGGCATGGTAAAGAGAATCTGGATGGGTGCCAACAGCGTCTGTTATATACTATTTCTTCTTTACCCTATCTAATTTTTATACTGAAATGGTATTACGAGGTTACAAAACATTCACGTCACTTATCTCATTGGACCTTGATAATTTTTCATATAATTCACATAATAAGCATCTGATAAATACACACAAAAGACTGGTTATTATGTTTTACAAAAAGGAAAAGCTCATATAGCAGTAATTTTATTTTTTGTTAGCATCTCATTTAGATAGCATAGGGTATGAAATGGTTGTTCAATGAAAAAGTACAAAATGGAGCTTAACAATTAAGGCTTCTTGGACAAGAAGTACCCCTGAATTTTATTTTACTTCTATCAAGTGACCTTGTTCCAGGAATTCATATTACATTTAGAACTGACTGAATACTGGATACGATGGTTTATTAGAACTTAACACAAAACAGAGCATATGTAAGGCTGATAATATTTGTTTTGTTTAAAAAATAAAAGTCTGCTCTCTGTGGTAGAGACAATAGGTTTCTACCTATAAAATGTTCCCTACAAATAGATTACTATTTGAAATATGACATAGGAGTTTAATTCTTTAACACCCAGATAACTTATTAAAAGTAGCACAGTTAACCTTTTAAGCTGTTATTAGTAGCATCCTCCTTATGATGAACCAAGACTAAAGAATGCATTTTTAAAAAGGAAATTTAGCAGAGCTCACAGGAGAATTGTGGACTTGAGGAAAGCCAAGCACAGGGGAAATGGATGTAGTAAAGACACATGTAGCTGATTTCACCATGTTGTCTTGGAGAGTCTTAAAGGATGCTCAGGAGTAATGCTCCTTAATCTTTTTCAGGTCACGGACCTCCCTGAGAATTTGATGAAAGTTATGGACTTTCTTTCCAAATGGGAAAATACATACGCACCCAAAATTTTGCTATCAGTTTAGGGTAGTTAGAGAATACTGAATCCCTCTATGAACCACTGCTGTAAAAAGAACTGGAAGTACGTTTGAGACTATGAAGAAGAAATGACAATAATAGGCCAGAAAAAGTTTTCTATTCTTAACTCATATTTCCTTTTTCTTTCACCTGGAGAAAGTGCATCTCAGTTTTAATGATGTTAATGAAGCTAAAATGAATAAGAAATACAGTTAAGAATATCTAATACAATATTCACAAAGATTTTTTGTGTGTGTGAGGAAAAGAAAGTAATTACAGGTGGTTTCATTAGGAGGACCAAGGAGATATTTCATGACTGACTAGGCTGAGATTAGATTTCTGAACCAATAAGAACTACCGATTAAAGTTACTTTCATGGCAAAATTTTACCTTCCTTTTTACATTATCAAATGACATTCTGTTTAATGACTTACTTTCTTGACATCATTACAGCCTCTCTGTAACTCAGGATGCAGTCTGACAGGAAGCCCTTTGCAAACCTAATACTTTTCTACCTCTCCCACTTTTGAGAACTGTAAGAGAGGCTAGTTTGATTTAGATTGATGCTGACCTTTATGTATTCCAGCTCCATTTTTAACCACTGATTTTGGGGGACCTCCAAGGTCCATCCCTTGCTTTTTCTTAAAACCTGTTTATTGCTTTGGCTTCACAAAACCTGGCTGTCTTTCATATATTTATAAGTCACCACCATCTACTTTGTTTTGGCGTTTTTATTGACCTCTACTCTCCAGTAAGATCTTTAAGCAGGTTTCTGGAAACAGAATAGGCCATCTAAACAGCTCCAATTCAAGATTTAAAAAATCATAATATACTCTTAAAATACAGTGCTCACATTTAAAGAAAATTTCGTTGCCTCAAATTTTCATTTCTATTTGAATTCCCTGTAAGCGGAGTACTTAATCATTGTGAGATTCACTTATATGCTCCACAGTGCTCACACACTCCATGTGCAGATTAGAAGCCAGACTAATTCGTTTTTCCTCCCAAATTATTAAAACAGGTAATGCACTTTTATTAATGTTAGAACCAAGTGAAATAATTCTGGAAAATTAATGCTCCAAATGAATGCAATTTCAGAGCTCGGTGAGTACATTATAGGCTTATTATTCTTACTCTGGGATGTTATATTCAGCGGTTTTGATTTCTACAGAAAACTAGGAATAATTTCTCTGTCTCTTCTGCATGATAACCTGATGACCTGGCACTTTTCCTGAAATGAAAAGGTATCACTGTAGCTTGGATGCCATAATCTTTTAAGAGCTATTCAGTTAAAATATCAGAGGTCAATGGAAGAGGATTTTGGTTGTTACATTTTCTAACATAAGCATAGAGATATAGCATGCATGCACCTCTTTTCTCCCGTCTTTCTCCCTCTCACAAGCACACACATACAAATATGAATGATATACACAGATGTTTATTATACCAAGCATTTTACAAGGTATGAGGCATATCGATGGTAAAAACAGAGTAGAGAATATCTGCCCTCATGGGGTTTATTTTCTAGTGGATGAACAAATAGTGGGTATTTTCAAGGGGAGACCAATGAGATTCGGATAATCACGAAGCAAATTGATGAAAAGAGGAATGGTGGATAAAGAACTATCAATAGAAACAATGGATTGGAGGTAATAACTGTTTTAATGTGAGTATTAGAGAGAAGAACTTCAAAGGAAAGAAGGCTATATTGAAGGGTGGAATGTTTGCATTTTTGATGTTGAAGTTAGTGCAGTTTCTGAGGACCTGGCTCAGGCTGATGTGGAATGGGGACAAGTCAAAGAATTCAGAGAGAGTTTTTGGTTACATGGATGTTAAAATTGCCAAGAAAGATAACAGCAGTTTGAGTGTGAAGAAGGAATATAAACCAGATGAGAAGTTTTTCAGTGAATGAAAGAGAGTGACCAAGAAATTTAAAGGAGGAGCAACAAGAAGGTAGTGAAGGCCTTATGGTGGGGGGCTCCTCAAAGAAACAATTTTTTTAAATAACAGAGTAGGGGGAGCATCATTAGCTGTAGCTGCACATGGAGAGAAAGGTGAGATACCTGTCCTGAAATACTGGAGGAGGGTAATAAAGCTTTGTTTTAAAGGAATTTAGTGATCTACATCCTCTGAAGACAGCCAAGTTTCAGTAAAAGCAAATAGGTGATACAGGTGTTTTAGTTGTGCTGAATGTGTGTGTGTGTATACATATGTGCATAAATATACGTGGCCTTTTAATCATGCCTAAATCCTTTTGGTTTTCAATAATTTGGTAGATAAGAATAGTATTTCACTAATAAAAAAATACTTCTTGAATACATTTGCATAAGTTTCAAGCAAGAATCATCAGGCATATTTGTAGACAGACCATGTAATTTAATCCTTTGGGATCTTATACTAAAAATGAAAGCAAGTAATAACCTAGGTCCCACAAAAAACTTTTTAAAAATTGTGCTTATTTATCTCCAAAGTGGAAGACTTTGCATCTTCACTGATACAGACCAGTGGTTTTCAAACTGAACACCAAGGATCTTAGGGACATTAGTACTTTAAGGGCCACTCGGGATCTACTCCATGTGTATTTAACCAAAATGGCTCTCTCTTTCATATATTCAGTTTCAAAGTTTTAAGAATGTCTTACTCTTTAAGAAAAGTTTGGAAATTTTAGACTGGAGTAATGAGTCTCAGAAGACGCTACTCATCTGTCTAGAATGTGAACTCCAGCATTTATTATCTTTTACCTGGGGGTGACACACTTCCTGTCTCATCTCTGTAATTTCTTTTAAAATAAACTTATAAAATGGTGAAAATAATGCCAGGGTTGTTGAGAGATCTAATGAGGTAGTACATGGAAAAGTGCTTTGTTTGATGTATATGCAATGGAATTTTATCATAATTAATGTCCAGGAGAAAGGCTTTTATTCATTGACTAATAAGTTGGTGGTCTCTTAGAGACCTGGACATAATGAGGGACAGTGATGAACCACAATATGGTCTATCTTTTGAGACCTTTCTTATTTACTGGATATGGGGTAGAAATAATTCTGAAATAAAAGTTCTCCAAAAAGCTTTTTTTTTTTTTTTTTTGCAGTACATGGGCCTCTCACTGTTGTGGCCTCTCCCATTGCGGAGCACAGGCTCCGGTTGCACAGGCTCAGCGGCCATGGCTCACGGGCCCAGCCGCTCCACAGCACGTGGGATCTTCCCGGACCAGGGCACGAACCTGTGTCCCCTGCATCGGCAGGCAGACTCTCAACCACTGTGCCACCAGGGAAGCCCCCAAAAAGCTTATTTTTAATAAAGTATGTTTTAATGCTGTGTCTCTGGCTTTAGTCAAATATCCACATATGAAACAGTGAAATGAGGACCACTGAACACTTTTTCTACACCAACTACTGTAAATATTACCTATTATGTTGCTCAATATTCCCTGTAAAAGGACTTATTACAGTTCTTTCAGTACTAGGGAAAAGGTCTGCTCCTTATGAAGAAAGGGTATGTATCTTCTGATCAGATTATATATTCTATCGTGTTTTGGTCTTTGCTTTAACTGCTTGCAAATTCAGAACACCGTCTAATGCTCTGTCACGATATCTATATTAGCCTGGTGACTTGAACTATAAATCTCTCTCTCTCCGACACACGCACACACATGCATGCACACACATATGCACAAACACATGCAATTTCAATATCGCTTTCTAGGAATACAATAAAAAGGTCACTTATTTTCAGTCATCTCCCATTATTTTTGAAAATTAAATTCATTTATATATTAATTTGACCTATAACACATTTTAATTTTTACACTGGCAAGATAATGATGTTGCGTCTGTATGTATATAATTTATCAAGACATAATTTATTGAGCTATTTAATAATTTTTGCATCATTAACTTATTTGTCCAGAAAAATATTTATTGAATCCCAACTATATGTGTGCATATGTACATATGTATTACAGAGACCAGTAAGACTTGGCCTCAGTGAGGCCTCGATGAGTTCACAGCCTAGTTTAATATAATATATAAATAATATACAACCATTATATATGCTCTTGAACAAGGGTCTGTAAACTATTTTTAGAAAAAGCCTCTTAGGCCATTAAGTTTTATTAGAAAATAGCCAAACTCATTCATTTACATGTTGCCTACGACTACTTTAGCACTACAACAGCAGATAGCTGTGACACAGACCTTAGGGCCCACAAAGTCTAAAATATTTACTGTCTGTCTCTCCACAGAAAAGTTTTGCTAAGCCCTGATCTATAGACATTTGTTGGTGTATATATTTTCATCCCAAGGAACAGTGAAAAACAACTCTTCATAAACTGATTAGACAGTAACTGCTGGGCCTTAGTCTTCATCTCACATGTACAGGACTGAGTAAAAGTGTTTTTCAATGAGCAGATGATGTGTTGGTGGTGGTGGTGCAGCTAGTTTCCCCAGGGTTG
>NW_006780759.1:285992-287590 GCF_000442215.2 Lipotes vexillifer | reverse complement strand
GAAGAGCAGTGATTAAGGGGTTAATTACAGTGGCACTGCCTGAAGTACAAAAGGCTGCTTTTAGGTAGCTGGTAAAAACAATAGCAATAAAAGTAGCTACAAATTTTGAGCATTTACCATATGTTAGGTGCTGTTCTAAGCACTACCCAACCTGGATTTATTCAATCCTCAGAACAGTCATATGATATATCTAGTAGTATTTACATTTAGGAGATGAAAAAAGGGAAGCTCCAGGAGATTCTGTACCTTGCCCATGGATACGCAGCTAGTTAGTGGTGGAAATAAGATTCAAACCTGAGTATTTCTGACTTCAAAACTCAGGCTCTCACATACTAAGTTATACTGTGTCTCTGCTGGAAGAATTCAGCACTTTCGGGTGTGATCTTATTGGAACCTCTCTGAGACCCTCTGAAGAATGCCTATCACATTATTATAATTATCATCAGCATCTACTCCCTGTATCTGTGAGCACCTGGAGTTATGACTCTCTAATATTCATCTTGGTATATCTAGCACCTAGCACAGTATTTCTCAATAAAATGGTTCATGGGGAATGAATGAGAAACATCTTCTGAGGGAATATGGGCTGGACCTGGCTGAATGAGGAGTAAGACTCACCTCCCTAGCCACATCACCTTGTAAAGGAAGGAGGGGAGTGGCTCAAAGAAAGTTCAGAGGGAAAGCAGTCCACATCCTGGAATACACTATGAGTCCCTCTCAAAAATGTGTAACCATGGTAAGAAAATTTCTACCCATAAATCATGCAGTTGGAAGCTACTCCCTGTATTAATGACCATAATGTTATTTATTCTTATGTCCACAACTCTTCTGCTGATTAAATAGAATTCCAGAAGATGAAAATAAACTTGTCATAATAATGAATATTTTAGTCAGCTTTATATTGGAATTATAAACTATTCCCAACTGTATTTTACCTCATAGTAATTTGCATAAGCAACCAGAATACAGTACCCTGATCAATTATATTCTTAGACAAAGAAGATGCTCAGTTTAAAAACCTATTTCCAAATATCACCATTATAAGATTACATACTCAGTATGAGTTTCAGTATATTCTCATGCACTGGTGAAAAATAAGAAATAATTATATGTATATATATTTAAATAAATTCACAAATTTGTAAAGAATCATTAAGGAATATACAAATCAATATGCCAAATCCTTCTTAACTGATTCTATAAATTATATACATCTGGTTCAATAAAACCTTATTTTCTATGAAAAGAATTCAAATCATATTTGAAGCATTCATTTTAGAGACAGCACACTTATTTGATATGGTTCCTAGCCACTGCAAACTGCTTCTAATATCACGGTTGGAAAATAACCATCAATATCTTTTCTCCAGGAGCTCAATGTAAATTAGTAATTAGAAAAAAAGCAGCAAATAAGAAATGTTATGAAATAAGCAGAGATTATAGGGAAAAAGATAAACCCTGTAGTCACATCTATGGAAAATAGGGTGTTTTTTTATTCAAATCTACCCCCTCCAAATGAAAAGAATATGAGCAAGCACTCCATACGTGACTAGTACTCACTTATGTCTCCAGAACAAACTCTGGAATTTCTATCTATA
>NW_006780759.1:271423-285766 GCF_000442215.2 Lipotes vexillifer | reverse complement strand
CTCTCCCATTGCGGAGCACAGGCTCCGGACACGCAGGCCCAGCGGCCATGGTTCACGGGCCCAGCCGCTCCGCGGCATGTGGGATCCTCCCGGACCGGGGCACAAACCCGTGTCCCCTGCATCGGCAGGTGGACTCTCAACCACTGCGCCACCAGGGAAGCCCCAAATACTACTTTTAATGTGCTCTAATATTAGACATTAAATCTTATTTTATACAGTAAAATATAAGTACCGACAAGAAAAATTAAGCACATTTGCAAGCATTAAAAATCCACTGTCTTATAATTTTTGTAGTTATTAAGGATACCCTGCAGTTTATTTTTGTTTTAAACAACATGAAAAATTTGTACAATGTTTCCATTAGCATTTTCATGCTAGTGTCACTGCATCTAATCTTGAGAATAATACTTTTAAAAAACATACCAAGCCAATCCCATACTCTTTCTGTGGTAGTTGTTGGTTTTTATAAATAGGCTTGATAAAAAAGTCACCTGAAGAGTGACTCACCTAGGCACAATCAGCTAAAATACAGCAGAGAAAACAGCATGTAATGGCCAAAACAAAGCTAAATTGAGAACAGTGGCTTCTGATTAGACATGAACAAATGGCTGAAGCTAGATCCAAGCTGCACATATTTATTAGGAAAAGCAAACACAAACATGGGGAATGTCTTTTTCTGTCCTTTTATAATAAATACATTTTAAATAAATTTTAACAACGTGAAACAAACAAAACATTCCTTGAGTAAAAAAGAGATTATTTTTGCGGTGGTACGGAGCACTCAAGGCAGGTAGCTTCATGACTGCTATAGGGTCTGAAACAAATGAAAAGTACCTAGTGACTGGATACTGAAAAATGATGCTGCGTAGAACTAAGGGATAACGCAGACCACAACCTGATCACCCTCAATAAACTTCTCAGATTCTTTACAGCAACGTGCAATTTAATCTGGATTACCTTTTACCACGCCTACTCCTTTTCTCAACCAAAACTATAAAAAAGCTACATCATGCTTTCTGATGACCTCCTCATTTTAATATTTATTAGTAGTACCAGCTAGTCCCCCAATTATCCAGTCTTAGACTCACATCATCTTAGACTTGCCCTTTCTTTCATATGCTTTCAATCACTAAAACCTAACACTTTTCCTTAAAAGCGTTAAGACAGTAGAGATTAGTGTTTAACTTGATGGGCTTTGGAGGTAGACATGAATCATATGAATCCAGGTTGAACCTCTTAATAATAGTGTGACCTTGCTAGACATCATTACTAAACATCAACTTTCTCATCTGTAGAGTTGAGATAACAATACCTGGGGCACAGGACTGTTCAAAGGGTTAAACGTAATATTGTCTGCCCAACAGTGCAAAGCCTGGGGCAAAGAAAATACTCAGTGATAAACATACTAAAGATATACCTACTCCTTCCCTCCCAATCTGCTCCTAGCTTCTATACTACACACACACACAACACACACACACGCACACACACACACACACACACACACACACACTCTCCTGGATAGCATTCTGTACTGCACTATTACTGTCTACAGTGAGTTAAATAGTGGGCCCCTACAAATTCGTGTCTACCCAGAGTCTATGAATGTGACCTTATTTGGAAATAGAGCTTTTGCAGATGTAGTTGGTTGAAGCTATGATGAGGTCATAATGGATTAGGATGGGTCCAGTAAGACTGGTGTTCTTATACAAAGAAGAAATTTTGGACATGGAGATACAGAGAGAAGAATGTCATGTGAAGATGGAGGCAGAGATTGGGATGATGCATCTACAAGCCAAGGAGCATCAAGGACCACCAGCAACCACGAGAAACGAGGAGAAAGGCATGGAACAGATCCTTCCCTAGAGCCCTCACAGGGAGTACTGTGCTACTGAAAAATTCATTTCAGAATTCCAGCCTCCAGAATTGTGAGAAAATAAATTTCTGTTGTTGTATGCCACTCAGTTTGTGGTATTTTATTATAGCAGCCCTAGAAACTAACGCATTCTCCTTTTAGCTAATCAATGTAACTTAATCTCTCCATTACCTCTGCCCGCCCTTCCAATTTTCTTTATCTGATCAAAACAGTAGCATCCAGTGGGGGGGAGTATGCTGCAATTATAAGTAAAACACTGGGAGGACCTTCAAAATGGCAGAAGAGTAAGACGTGGAGATCACCTTCCTCCCCATAAATACATCAAAAATGCATCTACTTGTGGAACAACTCCTACAGAACACCAACTGAGTGCTGGCAGAAGACTTCAGACTTCCCAAAATGCAAGAAAATCCCCACGTACCTGGGTAGAGCAAAAGAAAAAACAGAGACAAAAGAATAGGGGTGAGACCTGCATCAGTGGGAAGGAGCTGTAAAGGAGGAAAGCTTTCCACACACTAGGAAGCCCCTTCGCGGGCGGAGACTGCGGGCGGCGGACGGGGGAAGCTTCGGAGCCGCGGACGAGAGCGCAGCCACAGGGGCGCGGAGGGCAGAGCGGGGAGATTCCCGCACAGAGGATCGGTGCCGACCGGCACTCACCAGCCCCAGAGGCGTGTCTGCTCTCCCGCCGGGGCGGGCGGGGGCTGCTAACTGAGGCTCGGGCTTCGGAGGTCAGACCCCAGGGAGAGGACTGGGGTTGGCTGCGTGAACACAGCCTGAAGGGGCTAGTGCGCCACGGCTAGCCGGGAGGGAGTCCTGGAAAAGGTCTGGAGCTGCCGAAGAGACAAGAGACCATTGTTTCGGGGTGCACGAGGAGAGGGGATTCAGAGCACCGCCTAAACAAGTTTCAGAGACGGGCACGAGCCGCGGCTGTCAGCGCGGACCCCAGAGACGGGCATGAGACGCGAAGGCTGCTGCTGCCGCCACCAAGAAGCCTGTGTGCGAGCACAGGACACTATGCACAGCCCCCTCCCAGGAGCCTGTGCAGCCCGCCACGCCCAGGGTCCTGTAATCCAGGGACAACTTCCCCGGGAGAACGCACGGCGCGCCTCAGGCTGGTGCAACGTCACGCCGGCCTCTGCCGCCGCAGGCTCGCCCCGCACTCCGTGCCCCTCCCTACCCCCAGCCTGAGTGAGCCAGAGCCTCCGAATCAGCGGCTCCTTTAACCCCCTTCTGTCTGGGCAAAGAACAGACGCCAGAAGGTGACCTACACGCAGAGGCGGGGCCAAATCCAAAGCTGAATCAAAAATGCATCTACTTGTGGAACAACTCCTACAGAACACCAACTGAGTGCTGGCAGAAGACTTCAGACTTCCCAAAATGCAAGAAAATCCCCACGTACCTGGGTAGAGCAAAAGAAAAAACAGAGACAAAAGAATAGGGGTGAGACCTGCATCAGTGGGAAGGAGCTGTAAAGGAGGAAAGCTTTCCACACACTAGGAAGCCCCTTCGCGGGCGGAGACTGCGGGCGGCGGACGGGGGAAGCTTCGGAGCCGCGGACGAGAGCGCAGCCACAGGGGCGCGGAGGGCAGAGCGGGGAGATTCCCGCACAGAGGATCGGTGCCGACCGGCACTCACCAGCCCCAGAGGCGTGTCTGCTCTCCCGCCGGGGCGGGCGGGGGCTGCTAACTGAGGCTCGGGCTTCGGAGGTCAGACCCCAGGGAGAGGACTGGGGTTGGCTGCGTGAACACAGCCTGAAGGGGCTAGTGCGCCACGGCTAGCCGGGAGGGAGTCCTGGAAAAGGTCTGGAGCTGCCGAAGAGACAAGAGACCATTGTTTCGGGGTGCACGAGGAGAGGGGATTCAGAGCACCGCCTAAACAAGTTTCAGAGACGGGCACGAGCCGCGGCTGTCAGCGCGGACCCCAGAGACGGGCATGAGACGCGAAGGCTGCTGCTGCCGCCACCAAGAAGCCTGTGTGCGAGCACAGGACACTATGCACAGCCCCCTCCCAGGAGCCTGTGCAGCCCGCCACGCCCAGGGTCCTGTAATCCAGGGACAACTTCCCCGGGAGAACGCACGGCGCGCCTCAGGCTGGTGCAACGTCACGCCGGCCTCTGCCGCCGCAGGCTCGCCCCGCACTCCGTGCCCCTCCCTCCCCCCAGCCTGAGTGAGCCAGAGCCTCCGAATCAGCGGCTCCTTTAACCCCCTTCTGTCTGGGCAAAGAACAGACGCCAGAAGGTGACCTACACGCAGAGGCGGGGCCAAATCCAAAGCTGAACCCCGGGAGCTGCGAGAACAAAGAAGAGAAAGGGAAATTTCTCCCAGCAGCCTCAGGAGCAGCAGATTAAACCTCCACAATGAACTTGATGTACGCTGCACCTGAACAGAAAATGAATCATCCCAAAATTGAGGTGGTGGATTTGGGAGCAACTGTAGACTTGGGGTCTGATGTCTGCAAATGACTACTTTGTGATTTTTATGCTTATCTTAGTTTAGTTTTTAGTGCTTGTTACCACTGGTGAATTTATTTATTGGTTTGGTTGCTCCCTTCTTTTTTTCTTTTTTAATTACGTTTTAAATTTGTTTATTTTAATCTTAATAACGTTATATAGTTTACATTATTCATTTATTTATTTTTCTTTATTTCTTTTTTTTCTCCCTTTTCTTCTGAGCCTTGTGGCTGACAGGGTCTTGGTGCTCCAACAGGGTGTCAGGCCTGAGCCTCTAAGGTGGGAGAGACGAGCTCAGGACATTGGACCAAAAGAGACCTCCTGGCCCCATATAATACCAATCGGCAAGAGCTCTCCCAGAGATCTCCACCTCAATGCTAGGACCCAGCACCACTCAATGACCAGCAAGCTCCAGTGCTGGACACCTCAGGCCAAACAACTAGCAAGGCAGGAACACAACTCCACCCATTAACAGAGAGGCTGCATAAAATCATAATAAGGTCACAGACACTCCAAAACACACAACAGGGCATGGTCCTGCCCACCAGAAATAAAAGATTCAACCTCATCCACCAGAACATAGGCACCAGTCCCCTCTACCAGGAAGCCTACACAACCCATTGAACCAACCATTCCCACTTGGGGAAGACACCAAAAACAATGGGAACTACAAACCTGCAGCCTGTGCAAAGGAGACCCCACATACAGTAAGTTAAGCAAAATGAGAAGACAGAGAAATATGCAAGAGATGAAGGAGCAGGGTAAAAATCGACCAGACCAAACAAATGAACAGGAAATAGGCAGCTTACCTGAAAAAGAATTCAGAGTAATGATTGTAAAGATGACCCAAAATCTTGGAAATAGAATGGAGAAAATATAAGAAACGTTTAATAAGGACCTAGAAGAACTAAAGAGCAAACAAACAAAGATGAACAACACAATAAATGAACTTAAAAATACTCTAGATGGGATCAATAGCAGAATAACTGAGGCAGAAGAACGGATAAGTGACCTGGAAGATAAAATAGTGGAAATAACTACTGCAGCGCAGAATAAAGAAAAAGAATGAAAAGAACTGAGGACAGTCTCAGAGACCTCTGGGGACAACATTAAACACACCAACATTCCAAATACAGGGGTCCCAAAAGAAGAAGAGAAAAAGAAAGGGGCTGAAAAAATAGTTGAAGAGATTATAGTTGAAAACTTCCCTAACATGGGAAAGGAAATAGTCAATCAAGTCCAGGAAGCACAAAGAGTCCCATACGGAATAAATCCTGTGAGAAACAGGCCAAGACACATATTAACTGACACTGCAGAAATACAAAGGATCATGAGAGATTACTACAAGCAACTATATGTAAATAAAATGGACAACCTGGAAGGAATGGACAAATTCTTAGAAAAGCACAACCGTCTGAGACTGAACCAGGAAGAAATAGAAAATATAAACAGACCAATCACAAGCACTGAAGTTGAAACTGTGATTAGAAATCTTCTTCCAGGGCTTCCCTGGTGGCGCAGTGGTTGAGAGTCTGCCTGCCGATGCAAGGGACACGGGTTCGTGCCCCGGTCTGGGAAGATCCCACATGCCGCGGAGCAGCTGGGCCCGTGAGCCATGGCCGCTGAGCCTGCGCGTCCGGAGCCTGTGCTCTGCAACGGGAGAGGCCACAAAAGTGAGAGGCCCGCGTCCCGGAAAAAAAAAAAAAAAAAAAAAAAAAAGAAATCTTCTTCCAGCAAACAAAAGCCCATGACCAGATGGCTTCACACGTGAATTCTATCAAACATTTAGAGAAGAGCTAACACCTATCATTCTCAAACTCTTCCCACATACAGCAGAGGGAGGAAAAATCCCAAACTCATTCTACGAGGCCACCATCACTCTGATACCAAAACCAGACAAGGAAGCCACAAAGAAAGAAAACTACAGGCTAATACCACTGATGAACATAAATGCAAAAATCCTCAACAAAATACTAGCAAACAGAATCCAACAGCACATTAAAAGGATCATACACCATGATCAAGTGGGGTTTATCCCAGGAATGCAAGGATTCTTCAATATATGCAAATCAATGTGATATACCATATTAACAAATTGAAGGATAAAAACCATAAGATCATCTCAATAGATGTAGAAAAAGCCTTTCACAAAATTCAACACCCATTTATGATAAAAACTCTCCAGAAAGCAGGTATAGAGGGAACTTACCTCCACATAATACAGGCCATATATGACAGACCCAAAGCCAACATTGTTTTCAATGGTGAAAAAGTGAAAGGATTTCCACTAACATCATGAACAAGTCAAGGGTGCATATTCTCACTGCTATTATTCAACATAGTTTTGGAAGTTTTAGCCACAGCAATCAGAGAAGAAAAAAGAAATAAAAGGAATCCAAATCGGAAAAGAAATAAAACTGTCACTGTTTGCAGATGACATGGTACTATACATAAAGAATAGGTAAGATGCTACAAGAAAGCTACTAGAACTAATCAATGAATCTGGTAAAGTAGTAGGAAACAAAATTAACACACAGAAATCTCTTGCATTCCTATACACTAATGATGAAAAATCTGAAAGAGAAATTAAGGAACACTGCCATTTACCACTGCAACAGAAAGAATAAAATACCTAGGGATAAACCTACCTAAGGAGACAAAGGACCTGTATGCAGAAAATTATAAGACACTGATGAAAGAAATTAAAGATGATACAAACAGATGGAGAGATATACCATGTTCTTGGATTGGAAGAAGCAACATTGTAAAAATGACTATACTACCCAAAGCAACCTACAGATTCAGTGCAATCCCTATCAAACTACCAATAGCATCTTGCACACAACTAGAACAAAATATTTCACAATTTGTATGGAAACACAAAAGACCCCAAATAGCCAAAGCAATCTTGAGAAAGAAAAACGGAGCTGGAGGAATCAGGCTTGCTGACTTCAGACTATACTACAAAGCTCCAGTAATCAAGACAGTAATAGTACTGGCAAAAAACCAGAAATATAGATCAATGGAACAGGATAGAAAGCCCAGAGATAAACCCACGCACAAATGGTCACCTTATCTTTGAAGGAGGCAAGAATATACAATGGAGAAAAGACAGCCTCTTCAATATGTGGTGCTGGGAAAACTAGACAGCTACATGTAAAAGAATGAAATTAGAACACTTCCTAACACCATCCAGAAAAATAAACTCAAAATGGAGTTAAGACCTAAATGTAAGGCCAGACACTATCAAACTCTTAGAGGAAAACACAGGCAGAACACTCTATGACATAAATCACAGCAAGATCTTTTTTGACCCACATCCTAGAGAAATGGAAATAAAAACAAAAATAAACAAATGAGACCTAATGAAACTTGAAAGCTTTTGCATAGCAAAGGAAACCATAAACAAGACAAAAAGACAACCCTCAGAATGGGAGAAAAGATTTACAAATGAAGCAACTGACAAAGGATTAATCTCCAAAATATACAAGCAGCTCATGCAGCTCAATATCAGAAAAACAAACAACCCAATCCAAAAATGGGCAGAAGACCTAAATAGACATTTCTCCAAAGAAGATATACAGATTGCCAACAAACACATGAAAGGATGCTCAACATCACTAATTAGCAGGGAAATGAAAATCAAAACTAAAATCAGGTATCACCTCACACCGGTCAGAATGGCTATCATCAAAAAATCTACAAACAATAAATGCTGGGGAGGATGTGAAGAAAAAGGAACCCTCTTGCACTGTTGGTGGGAATGTAACTTGATACAGCCACTATGGAGAACAGTATGGAGGTTCCTTAAAAAACTACAAATAGAACTACCATATGACCCAGCAATCCCACTACTGGGCATATACCCTGAGAAAACCATAATTCAAGAAGAGTCATGTACCACAATGTTCATTGCTGCTCTATTTACAATAGCCAGGACATGCAAGCAACCTAAGTGCCCACTGACAGATGAATGGATAAAGAATATGTGGCACATATATACAATGGAATATTACTCAGCCATAAAAAGAAACGAAATTGAGTTATCTGTAGTGAGGCGGATGGACCTAGAGCGTGTCATACAGAGTGAAGTAAGTAGAAAGAGAAACAGAAATACCATATGCTAACCCATATATATGGAATTTAAGAAAAAACAATGTCATGAAGAACCTAGGGGTAAGACAGGAATAAAGACACAGACCTACTAGAGAATGGACTTGAGGACACGGGGAGGGAGAAGGGTAAGCTGGGACGAAGTGAGAGAGTGGCATGGACTTATATACACTACCAAACGTAAAACAGACAGCTAGTGGGAAGCAGCCGCATAGCACAAGGAGATCACCTCGTAGTTTTGTGACCACCTAGATGGGTGGGATAGGGAGGGTGGGAGGGAGGCGCAAGAGGGAGGAGATATGGGGATATATGTATATGTATAGCTGATTCACCTTGTTATACAGCAGAAGCTAACATACCATTGTACAGCAATTATACTCCAATAAGGATGTTAAAAAAAAAATCAATGAGAAGCTTAAGAAATATCCTGACACAGGACTAGGGTATTCCACATGCTCTATTTCTTTTAGAAGATAATCCAAAAGGAGTATATGATGATCACCAGATTTATTTAGCCACTTAAAGAGATAAGCAAAATGAAAGTACATTAACAGGGAAAGAATTCCATCTAAAAGCATCTGATAATATAATGTACTTTAATTGATTATACTGAGTATATGTTCACCCTTATTTTCTTTTGAGGATACAACTTCTGTTTTCTCAGTGTTGACTCCATCCTTTAAAATGAGGGATGAGACAATGACCCAAACGTGGCCAATTAGAGCACTAAAACCTAGCCACAGAGATTATTTTACTGATATGCCTACACTGTGACCTACCTCGGACCAATCAGAGTTCTCTTTTATTTTGTCTAGGACAGTTTGAGAAAAAGAAAGATTGCTGGCTAAAAGATTTATATAAACCAGAGTTTGTGATTATCTTTGACACTAATTTTGCATGGGAAAAGCATTCCTGAGAATGAAGCAAACATAAAGGAGGAATACAGAGCGAAGGGCTGAAAAGGGTCAGATATGTGATGACACTGATCAAACCTGGGACTGAGCCGTACCTGATACTAGTTGATACTAGGATGTTCCAAATTACGCTAGCTAATAAATACTCTGCCTCAAGCATTTTGAAATTGATTTTCTGCCATCTGTAGCAAAACGGTTATCACAAATATATTAATATAGAATATAGGCAGATCAAGATTTTCTCTGATTTATTTATAATCAAGCATAAATGATTATTAAATCACATGAGGATTGGATTGTAGTCAAAGTATTTGAAAAACTATCCTATGTAAATTTGAAGGTGAAGATTAAAGGATAGTCCAATAGGGTTTAAAGGTACAATTAGGTACAAAAAATGTAATTATATAATTATATTGTTTTTATTAATTATATAATTCTATTTAGTTTCAAATTTAGGCCACATAAAAATCAAATTTAATATTATACAAATGGAATATGAATTATTAAAATAAGAGGTACAATTATCTCAACACTCTAAGAAAGCAAAAATAATCAGTTCATTTATTTAAACTTATAAAGTTATTGATTTTTTAACAAAGGATTAAGAAGAAACACGAACAACTGCAACAACTGCTAAGGAAAATGCTAATTATAGAACTGCCTTATAGAGTTAGAATGAAGAGATTAAAGGGAATCCTTTTTAAAATTCTACTGTTAAACAATACTTAATTTAAAGCTTTTCTAGAAACCTTAGGTGTACGTAGCTTCATTAGGAAAATGAAAGAACAGAGAGTTCCATTTTTATGGCTTTTTGCCTAAGGACAGTGCCAGGCACAGTGCTGGTCATCCAGAATTCACATAAAATGCCACAATTTACTGGCTTAATAAATTAGAGGACAGGGTTTTGGGGAACCACAGCAGCTGAAAAGTAAAAGTAATAACCACAGATGGGAAGGCCCAGATTTTGTATATAAATCTCTGCACCAATTTCTGGTTGATTCTTGAATCACATGTACAACACATGTGCAAGACCTCCCTACCACAGGGGAGACAGAGTTTGAAATTTGAGCTCAACCAAGTGCACTGCCTGTTTAAAGGAAAAAAGTCAACACTACTCACGGGAACATGATAGAACACACGGTCTATGAAATGTATCAGTAAAATTTCCATGATGCAATTCAAAGTTACAAGACCTAACAAAGTACAGCATCTCCTATAACTATACTGAATGAAGTATAAGAAAGTACGCTCATAATAAATAGGCCAAAAGGAAATTTCAACAAAGAAATAAAAACTACTTAAAACCAGAAACAAATAGAGATTCTAGGACTTAAAATTATAATATCTGAGCTACAAAAATTCACTTAATAGAGGATTGGAGATGACAGAAAAAGCAGTAAGTAAATTCAGTGATAGATGAACAGGAATTTTCTAGCATCATTAGCTACCTGAAGGATAATACAGCAAATCTATTTTTTTTGGATGTGGAAGCCTAGACAGACAAGATACAAAGAATGGCACAAAAAATATTTGAATGGGGGCTTCCCTGGTGGCGCAGTGGTTGAGAGTCCGCCTGCTGATGCAGAGGACACGGGTTCGTGCCCCGGTCCGGGAAGATCCCACATGCTGTGGAGCGGCTGGGCCTGTGAGCCATGGCCGCTGAGCCTGCGCGTCCGGAGCCTGTGCTCCGCAAAGGGAGAGGCCACAGCAGTGAGAGGCCCGTGTACTGCAAAATATATATATATATATATATATATATATATATATATATATATATATATATTTGAATGGACTTCAAAAATATGTAATACTATATTCTTATTTTTCAAAATTGTTTTAGCTATTCTAGTTCTTTTGACTTTCCATATAAAGTTTAGAATTATCTTGTCTACATCTACAAAAAAAACCTTGCTAGGATTTCGATAGGAATTGCATTAGGCCTATATATAAATTTGGAGAGAAATGATTTTACTATGTTGATCTGCAGCCTATCAGAGTGGTTTATCTCTCCATCTAGTTGTTATTCTTTGGTTTCCTTCATCAGAGTTGTGTAGTTTTCCTTATACAAACCCTGTATATTTCTTAAATTTATATATAAATATCTCATTTTTGAGTGAATGTAAATTGTATTGTTTTAAATTTCAGTTTTTACGTGTTCATTGCTCATCCATAGAAATACTAGATGATTTTTGTGTGTTGATTTTGTATCTTTTGACCTTGCTGAAACAACTTTTTCTTTTTCTTTTTTTTTTTTTTATCCTAAATGTAACAGAAAGTCATTCAAGGGTTTTGAGCAAGGAAGTTGCATGATCACTTTAGCTATCAGGTTACACTGAAGGAGGACAGGTGTGGAAGCTTAGGAGTCTCTGCAACCGTCCGGGTGAGAGACCACTGATGGTATCTTTTTTTTTTTTTTTTTTTGATGGTACTTGGGCGTCTCACTGTTGTGGCCCCTCCCGTTGCTGAGCACAGGCTCTGGACGCGCAGGCTCAGCGGCCACGGCTCACGGGCCCAGCCGCTCCGCCGCACGTGGGATCTTCCCGGACCGGGGCACGAAACCGTGTCCCCTGCATCGGCAGGCGGACTCTCAACCACGGCGCCACCAGGGAAGCCCTGAAATGACTTCCTGTAGTAGCTTTTTCTTTTTCTTTTCCTTTTTTTGGGAGATTCCCTGGATTTTTCTATGTAGACAATCATACCATTTGCAAGTAGGGACAGTTTTACTTCTTTATTTCTCAACTGCATGCCTTTAAATTTCCTTTTCTTGCCTCATTTTGCTCTCTAGGATTTCCTGTACTATGCTGAATAAAAATGGTGAGAGAGGGCATCTGTTTATTGCTCCCTTCTTAGGGAGAAAAGATTCAGTCTTTGGCATTAAGTATGATACTGGGTTTAGGTTTTAGATAGATGCTCTTTATCAACTTGAGAAAATTCCATTCTATTCTTAGTTTGCTGAGATTATTTTATATCATGAATGAGAGTTGAATTTTGTCAAGTTACTGTTCTGTATCATTTGGTATAATCTTATGGGGTTTTTTCTAAGTTAGTTAATACGTGGATGACATTGATTGGTTATTTCAATTGAAGTATAGTTGATTTACAATGTTGTGTGATTGATTTTTGAATACTGAACCAGCCTAGCATTCCTGAAATAAACCTCACTTGATCACTGTATTTATTTTAGAATATACTGCTGGATTTCATTTGCTAATATATGTTGAGGATTTTTGGATCTATGGTCATCAGAAAAGCTGGTCATTGATTTTTGTTTTTGCTTTTGACTTTGTCTGGTTTTGGTATCAAGGTAATACTGGCCTCATAAAGTGAAATGGTGGTATTGCCTCCACAAGGGAATGTGTTGAATTGGTATTCATTCCTCTGTAAATATCTGATAGAATTCCCCAATAAAAGTGTCTGAGGCCGAAGATATCTTTTTCAGAAGGTTTTAAATTATGAATTAATTTTCTTTATTCATTACTGGACTACTCAAATTTATTTCATCTTAACTGTGTTTTGGTTGGTGTCTATTTTAAGGTCAGAAATTTTACTACCTTTGCACTTGCTTTTATGGCTTTGATCTACTACTGTTTCTACATTTTCTCCTGTCAATTTGGGTAATTTATGCTTTCCTAGAAGATGTATTCATCCAATCCCATCTGTTTTCCTTTTTTCAGCTTTCTCCAAATTTTCTTGCCCACTGGTGATCATTTAAATTCTAGGGGTATGTGCGTGTACACACACACACACACACACACACACACACACACACACACATACATATATATGTACATGTATATACATATATTATGTATATATTCAGTGTCATATAGTTTATATATTTTGTTTTGTGTTCAGGATTTTAAGTGTGTTTCAGTATGTTCATGTCTATTAAAAAGTATACGAGTTTAGTGCCTTCCCTGGTGGTACAGTGGTTAAGAATCCACCTGCCCATGCAGGGGACATGGTTCAATCCCTGGTCCAGGAAGATCCTACATCCCGTGGAGCAACTAAGCCCATGCACCACAACTACTGAGCCTGCACTCTAGAGCCTGCGAACCACAACTACTGAGCCTGCGTGCCACAACTACTGAAGCCCGTGGACCTAGAGCCCATGCTCTACAACAAGAGAAGCCACCGCAATGAGAAGTCCGGGCTCCGCAACGAAGAGTAGCTCCCGCTTGCCGCAACTAGAGACAGCCTGCGCGCGGCAACAAAGACCCAACGCAGCCAAAAATAAATAAATAAAATAAAATTTTAAAAAAAGTATACGAGTTTATCTCCACCTTTATCTGTCTTAAACATGTATAAACTGTAGTAAACAGAGATAATGAAGCTAATGTCACAGGAATGCTTACAATAGCAGGTAAAATCAATACTTGCAATAAATTCTTAATTAATAAGGCTTTAATAAAATAAAAACCTGTCTAGCTGAAGAATCTGACAGAATAGTTTTTCAGAGCACTCACATTAGACTGCTGCTAAAGTCCTTAATTCTGTTAATATTTACAGCTGCTGAAGCATAAAGCATCCCAATGAATAAAACAGCATAATTTAGCTCCCCAACAGTCACCTTCAACAAGAAAACAAATCAGTCCAACTTAATGGAAATTAGTAGTTTTCTGTTTTGTAAACGTAATATGGAAACCTTTTATTGTGTTTGTTTTAACTGATATGTGTGCTCATAATGCCCCCAGAGAAACACTTTTGTTATAATATTATGAAATGCTGCAGGGTCTAGAGGTATGACAGAATTAACAAATGCTTTAAAGACTAATTGGGTTTGAATGTTGCTGGTTCAATAATTTATTCAGTGGGTGCCCATGGCCACATTAGTTGACCTTCCTGAAACTTGGTTTATTCAGCTATGAAATGGATGTAGAAAATACGTGACCTTATTGGATTATGGTGAGCATTCAGTGAGAAAACATTTCATTTGTGGTGAATACATTTCTCATCTAATGACTGCCTAACCTTGGTAAAGGTAGAGCAGG
>NW_006780759.1:266986-271413 GCF_000442215.2 Lipotes vexillifer | reverse complement strand
CAGGAATGGAGGAGAGAAAATTAAAATTGAGTCAGCTATTGGCTTGTTCACAGGACTCTCCCCCCTTCAAATGGTTTCTCTCACACGTAGAAAAAACAGAAGAACGTTCAGATAATAACACATTGCTTTGAATCTAAGATGCCAACAGTTATAAAATATTTCCCAATTTTATAGAAGTCAAAATGTGATAAAATATGCACCCTAGAATTGATGATTTTGGGTAATACAGTACTCCCCCCATTAACCATGTGGGGTACATTCCAAGACCCCCAGTAGATACCTCAAACCATGGATAGTACTGAACTCTCTCTCTACATATATGTATGCTTTTCCTACACATACATACATATGATAAATTCATAACCTAGGCCCAGTAAGATAGTAACAATAACTAATAATAAAATAGAATGATTACTAATAATATACTGTAATATACTACAGTTATAACAATATACTGTAAAAATATACTGTTAAATTTTACAGCGTGCTAGAGTAAGTTATGTGAATGTGTTCTCTCTCACTGTCAAAAAATCTAACTGTAAAAATTCAATGCTTTTTCCATCCTAACTAAGCACTTACCATGCACTATGGCCATAACTTTTGCAGTTTGAGGTGTGACAGCAAAACTAGAAGGAATTTCTTTTTCTTTCTTTACATTTTCATGGATAGAAGATCTTAGCAACCTCAGCATACGGTTTTTTTCTTTCCTTATTAAGTCGAGAGCTTTTACCTTTTCACTTAAAGGGAGCACTTTCTCACTTCTCTTTGGCATATCCAAATTGCCAGCATCATTTTGCACAGAAAAGGAAACCACAAACAAAAAGAAAAGACAACCCACAGAACGGGAGAAAATATCTGCAAACGAAGCAACCAACAAGGGGTTAATCTCCAAAATACACAAACAGCTCATGAAACTCAATATAAAAAGAAAAAACCCCCAAAAAACCCAATCAAAAAATGGGCAGATCTAAATAGACATTTCTCCAAAGCAGACAAACATTTGGCAAAAAAGCACATGAAAAAATGCTCAACATCAGTAATTATTAGAGAACTACAAATCCAAACTACAGTGAGGTATCACTTCACACTGGTCAGAATGGCCATCATCAAAAACTCTGCAAACAATAAATGCTGGAGAGGGTGTGGAGAAAAGGGAAGCCTCCTACACTGTTGGTGGGAATGTAAATTGGCGCAACCATTACGGAGAACAGTATGGAGGTTCCTTAAAAATCTAAATATAGAACTACCATATGACCCAGCAATCCCACTGCTGGGTATATACCCTGAGAAAATCATAATTCAAAAAGAGTCATGTACCACAATGTTCACTGCAGCTCTATTTACAACAGCCAGGACATGGACGCAACCTAGGTGTCCATCGACAGATGAATGGATAAAGAAGATGTGACACATATATACAATGGAATATTACTCAGCCATAAAAAGAAATGAAATTGAGTTATCTGTAATGAGATGGATGCACCTAGAGTCTGTCATACAGAGTGAAGTAAGTCAGAAAGAGAAAAACAAATACCATATGCTAACACATATATATGGAATCTAAGAAAAAAAAAAAAAGGTCATGAAGAACCTAGGGGCAAGACGGGAATAAAGACACAGACCTACTAGAGAATGGACTTGAGGACACGGGGAGGGGGAAGGGTAAACTGGGACAAAGTGAGAGAGTAGCCTGGACATATATACACGACCAAATGTAAAATAGCTAGCTAGTGGGAAGCAGCTGCATTGCATGGGGAGATCAGCTCGGTGCTTTGTGATCACCTAGAGGGGTGGGATAGGGAGGGTGGGAGGCAGATGCAAGAGGGAGGGGATATATGTATGCATACACCTGACTCACTCTGTTATACAGCGGAAACTAACACACCATTGTAAAGCAATTATACTCCAATAAAGATGTTAAAAAATAAATTAATTAATAAAATAGCCCTCAAAAAAGTATACAATTTCAGTGTCATGTCTTTAAAAGAAAACTCCTTGCTCTCCATATCATCTTCCTACATCCAATAGTGAAAAATCTAGATGTTATGGTGATAAGCCAGTTTTAACCATTTTGATTAAGTCAACTTTCTTGGTGATGGAAGAAAAACTAGATAGATGGTACCTGAGTCCTGTTGTTACTGCTTGTACTGACCTGAGTTTCATTTCTGGACAATTTGGCTATCATTACAAAGTTATGTGAAAGGAAGAAAATCTATCTTAGACACTATATATTTGAGATCTCTTTGTTATATCATGTGAGTGATTCTCAGAGGATTTTTTGCTTGCCTTTTTTTTTTGGTGTTTGTATAATGTTAGAACATTCAAGATGTAATAGTAAATTTTAAGGGCATGAAGCAGAAAAAAAAAAAAAAGAACTACCGTATGATCCAGCAATCCAGCTCCTGAGCATATACCTGGAGAAAACCATAATTCGAAAAGATGCATGCACCCCAGTGTTCAGTGGAGCACTATTTACAATAGCCAGGTCATGGAAGCAACTTAAATGTCCATCAACAGAGGAATGGATAAAGAAGATGTGGTACATATATACAATGGAATATTACTCAGCAGTAAAAAAAAAAAAAAAGAATGAAATAACGCCATTTGCATCAACATGGATGGATCTAGAGATTATCATACTAAGCGAAGTAAGTCAGAGAAAGACAAATATCATATGACATCACTTATATGTGGACTCTAATAAAAGTGATAAAAATGAACTTTTTTAGAAAACAGAAACAGACTCACAGATCTTGAAATCAAATTTATGGTTACCAAAGGGGAAAGGAGGAGGAGAAATAAATTAGGAGAGTGGGATTAACATATACACACTATTATATATAAAACACATAACTAACAAGGACCTACTGTATAGCAATATTTTGTAATAACCAATATGGGAAAAGATTCTGAAAAAGAATGCGTATATATATGTGTGTATATGTGTGTGTGTATAACTGATTCACTTTGCTGTACACCTGAAACTAACACAACATTGTAAATCAACTATACTCCAATAAAATTAAAAAAAAATTTCTAGCATCAGATCTCATCTGCTCTCTTGGGGCCATTTTTAAGCAAAATCAGGGTTATTTGAATACAAGTACCACAATACTCATGCTGATGTCGCAACAGTCAATCTGATAACTGAGATGGTTACTAACTGACTAACAGGTGGGATATGCTGGACAAAGGGATGATTCATGTCTTGGGCAGAATTGACCAGGAAGGAGCACGATTTCATTACGCTACTCAGAATGGTGTGCAATTTTAAACTTAGGAATTGTTTATTTCTGGAATTTTCCATTTAATATTTCCAGACTGTGATTGACCATGGGTAACTGAGACTGCAGAAGGTGAAACCATGGATAAGGGAGGACTGCAATAGTTAACAAATATTGAGCACTTACAGTACAATTGGTACTATTCCAAATGTTGTACAGATATTAACTTATTTACTCTTCATTAAAGCATCAAGTAATTGCTATTGTTATCTCTATTTTGCAGACATAAAGTAAGTCCTCAGCTAGTACAAACAGCTGAGCCATAACTGGGGAGGAGCCCTGGGTACTGAATCTACCTACAACAATCCATAGCCACTCCCAAGAGAAGCACACATGGCCATGAGATTGCTTCACGTAAGAGTCAAGGGTGGGAGGACTGAAGAAAGGGGTAATGGGGAACAGGAACTGGTATCATGTCGGTGTTTCCCACCATGCTCAAGTGTCTGTTATTTACTGATAATGCCTAGTGTTAGAGAGGGCTGAAATAGGTGTAACCTTATAAGTGAGTTAGGGAGACTTGAAATGAGAATCAAGTATTAAAATTATTCAAGTGAAGCCATTCTGGAAAAGAAAAAAATAAACCAAAACTCACTGAGGGGCAGTTGCAAAACCCCTGGCAATCACTGACTTGTTTACTGTCTCTACAGTTTTGTCTTTTCCAGAATGTCATATAAATGGAAACAGACAGTAGGTAGCCTTTTCAGATTGTCTTCTTTCACTTAGCAATATGCAATTAAGAATCATCCTTGTCTTTGGCTTGATAGCTCATTCCTTTTTATTACTGAATATTATTGAATTGTATGAATAAACCACGGCTTGTTTATCCATTCACCTGTTGCAGGATATGTTGGTGGCTTTCAGTTTTTGGCGATTATGAATGAAGCTGATATAAATATTTATGTGCAGGTGTTTGTGTAGATATGTTTTTAAATCAGTTGGGTAAGTATCTGGAGGTATGATTGCTAAACTGCATGGTAAGATTATGTTTAGCTTTGCACTGGTTTCCTTCTTTTAGCTTGGTAACTTAAAATAAATCACTGAGCCTTAGTTTCTTCATCTGTAAAAAGGAAATAAAATTTTATTAACACCAAAAGCTGTCGTGAGATTTAAGAGAACATTTAACACAGTTCTTCACTCAGCAGG
>NW_006780759.1:251687-266970 GCF_000442215.2 Lipotes vexillifer | reverse complement strand
AGCAGGAATTAATCAGGGCTAGGTTAAGCATATTTATTATTATCTTTGATTTTATTATAAAAAGATAAACATAAATTGACACGTTATTCAATCCAGAAACCCAATACTTGCCCTTACATCACTCTCTCCTAAGTTGATCAGTCAAGAAGTCTCAGTGAGTCCATATCTCAAATACCTCTTAAATTTATTTATTTTTCTTCCTTTTCCTCAGTCAATGGTTTGACTCTAACTTCCATTGTTTTTCCTATGGATTACTACAGATCCTACAACTCCCCTCTCTGCCTTCTTTTTCATCATTTCCCCATCTATTGTCTATGCTACTTGTTCCCAAATGCTGATCATATATGCCTAGAATAGTGCTGGACATATAGTAGGCATTCAATAAATATTTACTGAATAAATGAATACCCTCCAACTAGTGCTCAGAATGATAAAATGTCCAACACTCCTTTGTAAATAATGAAAATTAATGACAACTTGTGTGTACATGTACACATAAATATTATACGTTTACACATTTTTCACCTACACATCCTGTGTTATCGCCACTTCAAATGTATCTTAATGCTTCTGTGCCATTGCCTATGCTGTTTGTTTTTCTCTGTCTGGAACTTACCATATGCATCCCTTCCACCCTACTGCACACTTTACCCACACCCAGATTCTACTGGGTACTCTTCCCATATCTGTCTATACTATTGCTTATCAAGCTTTAACATGTACATTAGACACCTGCAGATCTTTTTTTAAAATGCAGAGCCTGATTCAGTGTGCCTGGGGTGGAGCCTGAGAAGTCTGCATTTCTAACAAGTTCCCAGGGGACGCTGCTGCAGCTGGTATACAACACACTGTGTTACAGTTGTTTTTCTGGGCTATTTCCTCTAGACAAGGAAATCCTCTAACGTTATCTTTTATAGAAGTTATCATGTGATAACTTTCTTTAGTGAAGTAACTCAGGGTATTAGAAAGGACAGTACACTGGAAGTCAAGAAATCTGGGATCATTTTTGCCTGTTTTTTGCCACTATGAAAAGTTACTTGTGGAACTAAACATCAACTGGACCAATCAAACTACCTGATTTGTCACTGGTACTGAAAATACACTTCAGTTTCAATTTGCTTTGCTCTAGTTTATTTTTCAGATGTGTAATAGCTATCAGACACATATAATCATTAGCAAAACATACATGTTGCATGATGTAACTTCATCTCCTGCAACTTCTAAGGCAATATGCAACATTATGAGTTTATTTTTACTCATTTTTGCATATATATCTTTTATTTGCTGCTGAATTCAGTCCTATTCTATGATTCTGTTCATATGTTATTATTTCCACACTCACATGCTTAAGCCAATATTCTTAAACTCCATTGTTTCTGGTGATAGGTAGCAGAAATGGAAATAGAGAAAAATAAAATATTCACTAGATTTCTAAAGTATATTACTGTTGCTTCTAATTTATGAATAGATTACAATTTTCCTCTAATCTAATTACTACAGCGTATTCCAAGTTTTTTTCTAAAACTGCACTGAAAACACTATTTTCATTTATATTTTTCATATGTTGCTCCTGAGATTCTGGCATAGTGGTTTTGTTTATAATGGATTTTATTTTGTCCATATCAGCATCATTATTAAATGGCTGAAATTTTGGCAACACAGTGAAGAGTACAGCAGGGATGGGGTCACAAATTACATCTACGGATTAAGTTACAGGGGTCCTATAACAGAAGCTGATGAAGACTGATTATTGAAGAATAATAATAGAGAGAGACAACAGACAAAACCAATCAGCAAAACAGAAGTTTGAGCGTTCCCTCCTTCCTCACCAAATGCTCACACACCATTTCTATAAATACAGATTCCTTTACAACATCATTAAGATCAGGATATGGATTTTCTGTAATTTATACACAGACTTTCTTTTTTGACTTTGGAAAAAGGGGCAGAAAGCAGCAGAATTCTCTCTTTGGGGTGATAATACCCAGCATAACCCATGTTAGAGGTACAAAAGGAAAAAACAAAAAACGTAATTTTTTAAGTTGGATTTTTAAGCTTTTTTTTCTCGTTAGTCATCAATTTACATGAGCCCCAAACTAATAAATAGATCTTTCTATAATGCTTGTTCCTGACGTATTGGGTTGGCCAAAAAGTGCCTTCAGTTTTAAAGTAAAAGACATTTTTTATTTTCACCAAGAACTTTATTGAACAACGTATTCACCCTTTTGTTCCACTACCTGCTGCCATTTTTCAGGCAACCTCATAACTCCATCTTCCCAAAACTTTTTATCTTTTTGAGCAAAGACCTCTTCCAGGTGCCTTTTACAGCCGTCCAGGGAATTGAAAGTTTTTCCATTAAGAAAATTTTGTAAAGACCTAAATAAATGGAAATCCAAGGGTGCACTGTCTAGTGAATACAGCAGATGAATCAGAACTTCCCAGCCAAGCTGTAACAGTTTTTGCCTGGTCATCAAAGAAACATGCAATCTTGCGTTATCCTGATGGAAGATTATGCATTTTCTGTTGACTAATTCTGGACGCTTTTCATCGAATGCTGCTTTCAGTTGGTCTAATTGGGAGCAGTACTTGGAACTAATAGTTTGGTTTTCCAGAAGGAGGTCATAATAGAGGACTCCCTTCCAAACCCACCATATACACAACATCACCTTCTTTGGATGAAAACCAGCCTTTGGTGTGGTTGGTGGTGGATCATTTCACTTGCCCCACGATCTCTTCCGTTCCACATTATTGTACACTATCCACTCTTTGTCGCCCATCACAATTTGTTTTAAAAACAGAACGTTTTCATTATGCTTAAGTAGAGAATCGCATGCGGCAATATGGTCAAGAAGGGCTTTTTTGCTTAACTTATGTGGAACCCAAACATCAAAGCGATTCACATAACCAAGCTGGTGCAAATGATTTTCAATGCTTAATTTGGATATTTTTGAGTATGTTGGCTCTATCCCGCGTGATATAACGTTGATCGTTCTCACTTAATGTCTCGATTTGATCGCCATCAACTTCAACTGGTCTACTCGACAGTGGAGCATCGTCCAGTGAGAGATCTCCAGCACGAAACTTCACAAAACGATTTTCGACACGTTCAATCAGTCATAATACCTTCTCCATACACTGCGCAAATCTTTTCCTGTGTGTTTCAGTTGCATTTTTATCTTTCTTGAAATAATAAGTCATAATATGCCGAAAATGTTGCTCTTTTTCTTCCATCTTCAATATTAAAATGGCTATACAAAAATTCACCAATTTTGATGTCTTTTTTAAAATGCACACTGATATGACAGCTGTCACATACAATCTAACAAAATTGTTTTGAATGAAGTTAAAAACAACTAAGTGCTACTAGAGCCATCTTATGGAAAAAAAACTAACGAACTTTTTGGCCAGACCAATATTTTGTACCACTGGCATGTCCCATCACTCTTATGTTTTTGCAGGTTATACTAAGTGACTTTTTATTCTCCCACCCAGAAATCCCACTGGCTAATGTTGACCAGTTAGTTTGTATTCCTCCCTTGAAAGAGCTAGTCCATGTTAATAAGGAGGGAGTCCATGTTAATTTATTAACTCACTCAACAAATATTTTGGGCACCAAGAACATGCCCAGGAGTGTGGTAGGTGCTGGAGACACAATAGTGAATAAAATAAAGGCCCCACCCACCTGAAACTTACACTGTAAGCAACATTCTTAATAGGTCTAAAGTACAGTGCAAGCAGCTTTCAGCTCTTCCTTTGGTATGGAAGGAATACCATAAGGATCACAGCTCTAGATAACCTCTCCACTCCAGTCTTGCAAAAAGAATCTAGCAATCATAGGCACTAGTGTCTGAGTTTACAAATCTAGCCACTACTCTTGTCCCAAATGCTTTCCTGATGGTAGGTAAAGGGGAGGAAACACACAGCATGATTATAGATCCATGGATATTTCTTAAATTTCCTTCCAAGTTACTCAGTCTCTGCCATCAAAATAATTCTAGCTGCTTAATGTTTTCAATCAACCCAGTGCCATCCTCCCAATATCATATGTCTTTTTTCCATTTTCTCTGGGTTTATTTGATTAGAACACCCTAGACCATACAGTCAGTTAGCTTCATAAAGTTAGTGTTAAGGAAGTTCATAATATTTTACAAAGGCTTCTAAGCATTTTTTTAACCTCTTACATATTCAGTGAAATTATCATAGACAATCCCCAGTTCCCATCGTGGCTCTAAATTCAGTTGAGAGCTTAAGTCAAAACATGTCATAGAATGATTAACCCACTACTTATAAGGGCAGAGGATTCTCATGACTACCTCTTACTGTGAATATTTAAATTAATCAGGAGTTGGGACTTCCCTGGTGGCGCAGTGGTTAAGAATCCGCCTGCTAATGCAGGGCACATGAGTTCGAGTCCTGGTCTAGGAAGATCCCACATGTCACAGAGCAACTAGGCCTGTGTGCCATAATTACTGAGCCTGCGCTCTAGAGCCTGCGAGCCACAACAAGTGAGCCTGCGTACCCCAACTACTGAAGCCCGCGCACCTAGAGCCCGTGCTCCACAACAAGGAGAAGCCCGTGCACTGCAATGAAGAGTAACCCCCGCACGCCGCAACTAGAGAAAGCCTGCACAGAGCAACGAAGACCCAACGTAGCCAAAAATAAATAAATAAAAATTTTAAAAATTAATTAATTAATTCATCAGGGGTCATAATAGAGGTTCTACTAAGATTCTCCAAATAGGGATCCATGAGATTCTACATATGTCTTTCTTATCATAAACTCGGTGTTCCTGATCACCCAAAAAAACTCTCCAGTTTTTTGTTTTAGCTTGTAAAATATAGAGGATAATCTCATAATTCTTATCAGCTGATTAGTTTCCCTTTCATTTAACCCTGATGTGGGCTCTTCTTGGCCTTAATCTTTAAATAGCATGCTTACAGTGTTTCAATTAAGAAATAAAATTAAGAATTAGATTTCTTAATAAATTGATGTTTTCCCAAAGGTGTGAACTTAAGAAATGTTGGTATCACTTAACCTTCCGTAAATAAAACACACATTCAATTAATATAATATAGATGGTGACATAAGGTAACATATAATTACTAAGGATTCTTGAACTTAAACTCAGTACAGAAATACTGACATGGGCTTCCCTGGTGGCGCAGTGGTTGGGAGTCCGCCTGCCGATGTGGGGGACGCGGGTTCGTGGCCCGGTCCGGGAGGATCCCACATGCCGCAGAGCGGCTGGGCCTGTGAGCCATGGCCGCTGAGCCTGCGTGTCCAGAGCCTGTGCTCCGCAGCGGGAGAGGCCGCAACAGTGAGAGGCCCGCGTACCGCAAAAAACAAAGCAAAACAAAACAAAACAAAACAAAAATACTGACATGTGCCTATTTGTAACAGTTTCTTAACTGTACATTAAAGTTTATGGTAATTGCTAGTGCTACACTGGCTTATAGACAATAACTTAATTAAGCTGCCCCACAGCTTATACAGCTACACTTAGTAGCTACACTTAGCTACGTGCATTCGTGTATCTGTAATTGCCAAACAAATTACAGAAACGTTTTTTAGGCAAAAAAGGCACTTTCCAGGTCTAATTTTAAGAACTGTCACTCCCAAGTATGGTATATATACAAAGATACCAGGAAGAAAGTTTGTGTCTAAAGCATGTATGTCTGTCTTTCAGGGGCCTGAAATTACAAATTTATGCATTCTGTTATCATAAGCTAAATCATTATTTTGCCTTCTACCAAATATCAAACGTCTTTTGAATAAAATATACTCACTCTAGTTGGTCAGTAATAACATCATGGTTATGCTTTAGATTATTTCCTGTGTGAAGTTTTGACTACTACTAAGTAAAGGCAACATTAAAAAAGCATCTATCTTGGTCCTTGTACATATTAAGGGATTAATAAATATTTGTTCAATGAATTCAGTAAACTCTTATTACCTGCCAGCTCTGTGCCTGACATAATACTAAGAACCGAGGAAACAAAGTCACCTAAAGGATAAGCCTTGACATTAAACTCTAGAGGCAGACACATGTACAAGTAAGTGGATTAGTCTAGCAATATGTGGATTCTACTCAAAAAAAGGAATTCTTCTGAGATGGGTGTCAGAGGAAACAGTAATTAATTTGGGCCTTGGAGTATCACTGGACAGGTTTATTAAGGCTGAATTCATAGTTAAAGACAGAATAATTCTAGTATATATTCAAACTAATTTTCAGATCTAAAGCTTATCTTAAACTGGAAGTAAGAGTGCTTAACTCCTTGGTTTTTTAATCATCAGACTAAACTTTGCAAAGAAATCTGACCTACCTCTAAATAGCAGATTTACATACATTTAAAAAAATTAACTGGTAAAATGCACATAAAATTTTAATTAGGTTTAAGTGTATAGTTCTGTAGTATTAAGAATATTCACATATATACAAAGGAATATTACTGAGCCATATAAAAACAAACGAAATTGAGTTATTTGTAGTGAGGTGGATGGACCTAGAGTCTGTCATACAGAGTGAAGTAAGTTAGAAAGAGAAAAACAAATACCGTATGCTAACGCATATATATGGAATCTAAAAAAAAATGGCTCTGAAGAACCTAGGGGCAGGACAGGAATAATGACACAGATGTAGAAAATAGACTTGAGGACATGGGGAGGGGGAAAGGTAAGCTGGGATGAAATGAGAGAGTGGCATGAACATATATACACTACCAAATGTAAAATAGATAGCTAGTGGGAAGCAGCCACATAGCACAGGGAGATCAGCTTGGTGCTTTGTGACCACCTAGGGGGGTGGGATAGGGAGGGTGGGGAGGGAGATGGAAGAGGGAGGAGATATGGGGATATATGTATAGCTGATTCACTTTGTTATAAAACAGAAACTAACATACCACTGTAAAGCAATTATACTCCAATAAAGACGTTAAAAAATACAAATAAAATAAACTAGAACTAAAAAAAACCCAGAATATTCACACTGTTGTGCAACCAATCTTTTAATCTTGCAAAACTAAAACTCTATACCCACTAAACACCAACTTCCCATTTTCCTCTCCCCCTAGTCCCTGGCAACCAGCACTCTACTTGCTATGAGTTTGACTACTGTAAGTGCCTAATGTAAGTGGAATGATACACTATTTATCTTTTTGTGACTGGCACAGACTAAACGGCTTCACTGGTAAATTCTAACAAACATTTAAAGAAGAATTAATGCCAATCCTTTATTCAAACTTCTCCAAAAAACTGAAGAGGAGGGAAGACATATTTCCAAACTCATTTTATGAATTCAGCATTAATCTGAAACTGAAGCCAGACAAAGACACCATGAAAAAATAAAACTACAGGAAAATATCCCCGGTGAATACAGATGCAAAAATCCTCAACAAAATACTAGCAAAATGAATCCAACAGCACATTAAAAGGATTATACAACATAACCAAGTGGGATTTGCCCCTTGGATGCAAGGATGGTTTGAAATACAAAAATCAATTAATGTGATACATCGTATTAACAGAATAAAGGATTAAAATCACAAGATCATCTCAATAGATGTGGAAAAAGTGGTTGACAAAATTAAGTACCCTTTCATGATAAAAACTCTCAAAAAATTAGGAAAAGAAGAAAAATACCTCAACATAATGAAGGTCATACATGGAAAGCCCACAGCTAGCATCACACTCAATGGTGAAAAACTGAAAGCTTTTCCTCTAAGATCAGGAAAAAGACAATGATGCTTACTGTCACCACTTTTATTCAACAAGTAGTGAAAGTCCTAGCCAGAGTAATTAGGCAAGAAAAAGAAATAAAAGGCATCCAATTTGGAAAGGAAGAAGTAAAACTGTCCCTGTTTGCAGACAACATCTTATATAAAGAAAATCCTAAAAACTCTATATAAAAATTGTTAGAACTAATAAACAAATTCAGTAAAGTTTCAGGGTACAAAATCAACATGCAAAAACCAGTTACACTAACTACGAATTAGATGAAAAGGAAATCAGGAAAATAACTGCAATTACAATAGCACCAAAAATAATAAAATACTTAGGAATAAATTTGATTAAAGAGCTGAAAGACTTGCATACTAAAAACTACGAAAAAACTGATGAAAGAAATTAAAGAAGACACAAAGAAATCAAACGGCATCCCATGTTCATGGACTGGAAGACTTAATATTGTTAGAATGTACATAAAACCTAAAGTGATCTACATATGCAGTGAAATCCCCATAAAAATCCCAATGCCATTTTTTACAAAATTAGAAAAAAATTCTAAAATTCACATGGAACCATAAAAGACCACAAACAGCCAAGTCAATATCGAGAAAGTAGAACAAAGCTGGAAGCAACACATTTCCTGATTTCAAAATATATAACAAAGTCACAGTAATCAGAAAAGTATAGAACTGCCATAAAGACAGACATAATTGTGGTTATTACATACAATTTCCTATTTCATAAGGATTTAGATAAATTAACACACGTAAAGACTTAGAACGATTTCTGATATAGTGTCAATGGACAGCAAGTGTTTGCTGTTGTAATCACAGAGTTGTCACGACGACTAAATTAGATTTTTAGTTTTTCCTTCATTCAAATAGTTGTTACTGAGCACATACTATGTGCCAGGCACTGTTTTAGTCTACGGAAACAGAGCATGAAATAGAAAAGAGAAAAACCCTTGCTCTCATGGAGCTCATCTTCAGCATGAATTTTCTTTGTACCACATTACTGTTTAAATGCTTCTCTATTTCAATGCATGGAAATTCCTATTTAAATGAATATAAATTACAATTCACCCTTTGGGTTACAAGAAATGAAGTAAAGTCTGGCTAGAGCAAATTACTACTCCACCCATAGATTTCTGTCACATATTAAACAAGTATTTATAGCATTTTCCAAATAATGACATGCTTCAATCTCGATCAGGGTCACTGTTGACACTCCCTCCCCTAAAACCTACCATACTAAGCTCGATTCTCAAAATATACCCATGTTAATTCATATCCCAGCTTAACTGTTTGGATTATATTATTCATCAATTATATTAAGACTCATTATGTTATCTTTGTAGAAATAATTAGGCTTATATAAACTAACAATGAAACATTCTAAAACTTACATTGATGTAAAGAATATTCCCAGTATCTTTGAAAACTTAAATGAAATGAATAAATAATGTACAAATTATAAACGCCAAAAGTAACTCAAGAATAAATAGAGGGGAGCTTCAAGATGGTGGAATAGTAAGACGTGGATATCACCTTCCTCCCCACAAATACACCAGAAATACATCTACATGTGGAACAACTCCTACAGAACACCTACTGAACGCTGGCAGAAGACCTCAGACCCCCCAAACGGCAAGAAACTCCCCACATACCTGGGTAGGGTAAAAGAAAAAAGAAAAAACAGGGACAAAAGGATAGGGACGGGACCTGCACCAGTGGGAGGGAGCTGTGAAGGAGGAAAGGTTTCCACACACTAGGAGCCCCGGAGACTGCAGGTGGCGGAGTGGGGAAGCTTTGGAGCCACAGAGGAGAGCGCAGCCACAGGGGTGCCGAGGGCAAAGCAGAGAGATTCCCGCACAGAGGATCGGTGCCGACCAGCACTCACCAGCCCGAGAGGCTTGTCAGCTCACCTGCCGGGACGTGTAGGGGCTGGGAGCTGAGCCTCGGGCTTCAGAGGTCGGACCCGAAGGAGAGGACTGGGGTTGGCTGCGTTAACACAGCCTGAAGGGGTTAGTGTGCCACGGCTGGCCGGTAGGGAAGCCGGGAAAAGGTCTGGACCTACCGAAGGGGCAAGAGACTTTTTCTTGCCTCTTTGTTTCCTGGTGTGCGAGGAGAGGGGATTCAGAGCACTGCTTAAAGGAGCTCCAGAGGCGGGCGCGAGCCGTGGCTATCAGCACCGACCCCAGAGACGGGCATGAAACAATAAGGCTGCTGCTTCCGCCACCAAGAAGCCTGTGTACAACCACAGGCCACTCTCCACACCTCCCCTCCCGGGAGCCTGTGCAACACGCCACTGCCAGGGTCCCGTCATCCAGGGACAACTTCCCCGGGAGACCTCACGGCGCACCACAGGCTGGTGCAACGTCACACTGGCCTCTGCCGCCACAGGCTCGCCCCGCATCCGTACCCCACCTTCCCCCCGGCCTGAGAGAGCCAGAGCCCCCGAATCAGCTGCTCCTTTAACCTCGTCCTGTCGGAGCAAAGAAGAGACACCCTCAGGCAACTTACACACAGAGGCGGGGCCAAATCCAAAGCTGAACACCAGGAGCTGTGCGAACAAAGAAGGGAAAGGGAAATCTCTCCCAGCAGCCTCAGGAGCAGCAGATTAAATCTCCACAATCAACTTGACGTACCCTGCATCTGTGGAATACCTGAATAGACAACGAATCATCCCAAATCGAGGAGGGGGACTTTGGGAGCAACGATAGATATTTTTCTTTTCCCTTTTCCTCTTTTTGTGAGTGTGTATGTGTATGCTTCTGTGTGGGATTTTGTATGTATAGCTTTGCTTTCACCATCTGTCCTAGGGTTCTGTCTGCCCGTTTTTTGTTTGTTTTTTGTTTTTTCTAAGTACAGTTTTTAGCACTTGTTATCATTGGTGAATTTGTTTTTTGGTTTGGTTGCTCCCTTCTATCCTCCTTTCTTTTCTTTTATTACGTAAAAAACATTTTTTTAATAATTATTTTTTATTTTAATAATTTTATTTTATTTTATCTTCTTCTTTCTTTCTTTTTTTTTCCTCCTTTTTTCACAACTGTGTGGATAACAGGCTCTTGGAGCTCCAGCAAGGCGTCAGGGCTGTGCCTCTGAGGTGGGAGAGCCAAGCTCAGGACACTGGTCCACAAGAGACCTCCCAGCTCCACATAATATCAAATGGCAAAAATCTCCCAGAGATCTCCATCTCAATGCCAAGACCCAGCTCCACTCAACGACCAGGAAGCTAGCCTGCTGGACACCCTATGCCAAACAACTAGCAAAACAGGAACACAATGCCACCCATTAGCAGAGAGGCTGCCTAAAATCATAATAAGGCCACAGACACCCAAAAACACACCACCAGACGTGGACCTGCCCATCAGAAAGACAAGATCAGGCCTCATCCACCAGAACACAGGCACTAATCCCCTCCACCAGGAAGCCTACAGAACCCACTGAACCAACCTTAGCCACTGGGGACAGACACCAAAAACAACGGGAACTGCAAACCTGCAGCCTGCGAAAAGGAGACCCCAAACACAGTAAGTTAAGCAAAATGAGAAGACAGAAAAACACACAGCAGATGAAGGAGGAAGGCAAAAACCCAGCAGACCTAACAAATGAAGAGGAAATAGGCAGTCTACCTGAAAAAGAATTCAGAATAATGATAGAAAAGATGATACAAAATCTTGGAAACAGAATGGAGAAAATACAACAAACGTTTAACAAGGACCTAGAAGAAATGAAGAGCAAACAAACAGGGATGAGCAACACAACAAATGAAATGAAAAATACTCTAGATGGGATCAATAGCAGAATAACTGAGGCAGAAGAATGGATAAGTGACCTGGAAGATAAAATAGTGGAAATAACTACTGCAGGGCAGAATAAAGGAAAAAGAATGAAGAGAATTGAGGACAGTCTCAGAGACCTCTGGGACAACATTAAACGCACCAACGTTCGAAGTATAGGGGTCCCAGAAGAAGAAAAGGAAGGGACTGAGAAAATATTTGAAGAGACTATAGTTGAAAACTTCCCTAATATGGGAAAGGAAAAACTTAATCAAGTCCAGGAAGCACAGAGAGTCCCATACAGGATAAATCCAAGGAGAAAAACGCCAAGACACATATTAATCAAACTATCAAAAATTAAAAACATGGAGAAAATATTAAAAGCAGCAAGGGAAAGACAACAAATAACAAACAAGGGAATCCCCATAAGGTTAACAGCTGATCTTTCAGCATAAAGTGGCAGGACAGATTTAAAGTGATGAAAGAGAAAAACCTACAACCAAGATTACTCTACCCAGCAAGGAGAAGTAACAACTGACACTGCAGAAATACAAAGGATCATGAGAGATTACTACAAGCAGCTATATGCCAATAAAATGGACAACCTGGAAGAAATGGACGAATTCTTAGAAATGCACAACCTTGCAAGACTGAAGCAGGAAGAAATAGAAAATATGAACAGACCAATCACAAGCACTGAAATTGAGACTGTGATTAAAAATCTTCCAACAAACAAAAGCCCAGGACCAGATGGCTTCACAGGCAAATCCTATCAAACCTTTAGAGAAGAGCTAACACCTATCCTTCACAAACTCTTCCAAAATACAGCAGAGGGAGGAACACTCCCAAACTCATTCTATGTGGCCACCATCACTCTGATACCAAAACCAGACAAAGATGTCACAAAGAAAGAAAATTACAGGCCAATATCACTGATGAACATAGATGCAAAAATCTTCAACAAAATACTAGCAAACAGAATCCAACAGCACATTAAAAGAATCATACACCATGATCAAGTGGAGTTTATCCCAGAAATGCAAGGATTCTTCAATATATGCAAATCAATCAACGTGACACACCATAATAACAAAGTGAAGGAGAAAAACCATATGATCATCTCGATGCAGAGAAAGCTTTTGACAAAATTCAACACCCATTTATGATAAGATCCCTCTAGAAACTAGGCATACAGGGAACTTACTTCAACATAATAAAGGCCATATATGACAAACCCACAGCCAACATCGTCCTCAATGGTAAAAAAACTGAAACCATTTCCACTAAGATCAGGAACAACACAAGGTTTCCCACTCTCACCACTATTATTCAACATAGTTTTGGAAGTTTTAGCCATGGCAATCAGAGAAGAAAAAGAAATAAAAGGAATCCAAATCGGAAAAGAAGAAGTAAAGCTGTCACTGTTTGCAGATGACATGATACTATACATAGGGAATCCTAAAGATGCTACCAGAAAACTACTAGAGCTAATCAATAAATTTGGTAAACTAGCAGGATACAAAATTAATGCACAGAAATCTCCTGCATTCCTATACACTAATGATGAAAAGTCTGAAAGTAAAATTAATAAAACACTCCCATTTACCACTGCAACAAAAAGAATAAAATATCTAGGAATAAACCTACCTAAGGAGACAAAAGACCTGCATGCAGAAAATTATAAGACAGTGATGAAAGAAATTAAAGATGATACAAACAGATGGAGAGATATACCATGTTCCTGGATTGGAGGAATCAACATTGTGAAAATGAGCCTACTACCTAAAGCAATCTACAGATTCAATGCAATCTCTATCAAACTACCACTGGCATTTTTCACAGAACTAGAACAAAAAATTTCACAATTTGTATGGAAACACAAAAGACCCCAAATAGCCAAAGCAATCTTGAGAAAGAAAAACGGAGTTGGAGGAATCAGGCTCCCTGAGTTCAGACTACACTACAAAGCTACAGTAATCAAGACAGTATGGTACTGGCACAAAAACAGAAAGACGGATCAATGGAACAGCATAGAAAGCCCAGAGATAAACCCACACACATATGGTCACCTTATCTTTGATAAAGGAGGCAAGAATATACAGTGGAGAGAAGACAGCCTCTTCAATAAATGGTGCTGGGAAAACTGGACAGCTACATGTAAAAGAATGAAATTAGAACGCTCCCTAACACCATACACAAAAATAAACTCAAAATGGAATAAAGACCTAAAGGTAAGACCAGACACTATCAAACTCTTAGAGGAAAATATAGGCAGAACACTCTATGACATAAATCACAGCAAGATCTTTTTTGACTCACCTCCTAGAGAAATGGAAATAAAAACAAAAATAAACAAATGGAACCTAATGAAACTTAAAAGCTTTTGCACAGCAAAGGAAACCATAAACAAGATGAAAAGACAACCCTCAGAATGGGAGAAAATACTTGCAAATGAAGCAACTGACAAAGGATTAATCTCCAAAATTTACAAGCAGTTCATGCAGCTCAATAACAAAAAAACAAACAACCCAATCCAAAAATGGGCAGAAGACCTAATAGACATTTCTCCAAAGAAGATATACAGATTGCCAACAAACACATGAAAGAATGCTCAACATCATTAATGACTAGAGAAATGCAAATCAAAACTACAATGAGATATCATCTCACACTGGTCAGAATGGCCATCATCAAAAAATCTACAAAAAAGAAAAGCTGGAGAGGGTATGGAGTAAAAGGAACGCTCTTGCACTGTTGGTGGGAATGTAAATTGATACAGCCACTATGGAGAACAGTATGGAGGTTCCTTAGAAAACTAATAATAGAACTACCATACGACCCAGCAATCCCACTACTGGGCATATACCCTGAGAAAACCACAATTCAAAAAGAGTCATGTACCAAAATGTTCATTGCAGCTCTATTTACAATAGCCAGGACATGGAAGCAACCTAAGTGACCATCAACAGATGCATGGATAAAGATGTGGCACATATATACAATGGAATAATACTCAGCCATAAAAAGAAATGAAATTGAGTTATTTGTCGTGAGGTGGATGGACCTAGAGTCTGTCATACAGAGCGAAGTAAGTCAGAAAGAGAAAAACAAACACCGTATGCTAACACATATATATGGGATCTAAAAATTTAAAAAAAAGGTCATTAAGAACCTAGGGGCAAGATGGGAATAAAGACACAGACCTACTAGAGAATGGTCTTGAGGACACAGAGAGGGGGAAGGGTAAGCTGGGACAATGTGAGAGAGGGGCATGGACATATATACACTACGAAACGTAAAATAGATAGCTAGTGGGAAGCAGCCGCAAAGCACAGGGACATCAGCTTGGTGCTTTGTGACCACCTAGGGGGGTGGGATAGGGAGGGTGGGAGGGAGGGAGACGCAAGAGGGAAGAGATAGGGGACATATGTTATGTATAACTGACTCACTTTGTTATAAAGCAGAAACTAACACACCACTGTAAAGCAATTATACTCCAATAAAGATGTTAAAAAAATAAAATAAAATAAAATAAAATGGATAACTAGCAAGGACCTACTGTCAAGCACAGGGAACTCTGCTCAGTGTTATATGGCAGCCTGAATGGGAGGGAAGGCTCCGGGAGAATGGATATATGTCTATGTATTGCTGAGTCCCTTTGCCATGCACCTGAAACTATCACCACATTGTTAATTGCCTATACTCCAATATAAAATAAAAAGTTAAAAAAAGAACTATAAATAGAAAATAGCCAAATACCAGTAACATTTGAAGAAAGTG
>NW_006780759.1:246116-251677 GCF_000442215.2 Lipotes vexillifer | reverse complement strand
AGGGAAAAAGAACAATCCCGATTCCTATTTCATAAAAGATAACAAACAAGGCCAGATCATTCTGCACGTAAATCTTTAGTGAATATTCAGGAAACGTTATAAGCCCTATCTTATACAAATGTTTCAAAGAACAAAAATGAGAGAAAGCTAATTATATCATTTGATTTGGCTAATGACAACCTTAATAGCCAAACTGAACAAGGACAGTAAGAGAAAAAAATAATTATACACATTGGAACAAAAATCCCAAATACACTTCTAGCAAAGGGAATTGGGCTTGTGTGCTTGACTTATTTTTTATTTTTATGTATTTTTTTTGAATTTTTGAATTCTATTTATTTTATTCAGCAGGTTCTTATTAGTCATCCACTTTATACACATCAGTGTATACATGTCAATCCCAATCGCCCAATCCATCACACCACCAACCCCACTCCCCGACGGCTTTCCCCCTTGGTGTCCATACGTTTGTTCTCTACATCTGTGTCTCAAACTTCTGCCCTGCAAACTGGTTCATCTGTACCATTTTTCTAGGTTCCACATATATGCATTAATATACGATATTTGTTTTTCTCTTTCTGACTTACTTTACTCTGTATGACAGTCTCTAGATCCATCCATGTCTCAACAAATGACCCAATTTCGTTCCTTTTTATGGCTGAGTAATATTCCATTGTATATATGTACCACATCTTCTTTATCCATTCGTCTGTCGATGGGCATTTAGGTTGATTCCATGACCTGGCTATTGTAAATAATGCTGCAATGAACATTAGGGTGCATGTGTCTTTTTGAATTATGGTTTTCTCTGGGTATATACCCAAGAGTGGGATTGATGGATCATATGGTAATTCTATTTTTAGTTTTTTAGGGAACCTCCATACTGTTCTCCATAGTGGCTGTATCAATTTACATTCCCACCAACAGTGCAAGAGGGTTCCCTTTTCTCCACACCCTCTCCAGCATTTGTTGTTTGTAGATTTTCTGATGATGCCCATTCTAACTGGTGTGAGGTGATACCTCATTGTACTTTTGATTTGCATTTCTCTAATAATTAGTGATGCTGAGCAGCTTTTCATGTGCTTCTTGGCCATCTGTATGTCTTCTTTGGAGAAATGTCTACTTAGGTCTTCTGCCCATTTTTGGAACGGTTGTTTGTTATTTTAATATTGAGCTGAATGAGCTGTTTATATATTTTGGAGATTAATCCTTTGTCCATTGATTCGTTTGTAAATATTTTCTCCCATTCTGAGGGTTGTCTTTTCGTCTTGTTTATGGTTTCCTTTGCTGTGCAAAAGCTTTTAAGCTTCATTAGGTCCCATTTGTTTATTTTTGTTTTTATTTCCATTGTGCTTGACTTCTTGAGGTGGGAAAACATCACAGTTATTTGGGATTTCTTGTGCAAATAGGTAGAATAAACCTCTCCTCACTATGTGTTACACTGTCTTCTGGGTATGAAAGCAGGGCATTTTCTACCCTAGTGTTTTACAGAGTGATCAACCTGTATGCCAATAACCCCTTAGAAGTACACTGTCAAATCTGGGAATTGTTAGCCTCCTGCAGCTCCACAATTCAATTAACCCCATCCTTCCCTCTCTCCCAATTTTAGACTCACTCATTTTTCCAGTCTGAATCAGTCCTTGGAACCCTAAAAGCTTATCTTCCTTAACCCAAACCCCAACTTCAAAGCCTGATCCCAACTCCTTACCCACATGATGCCCTCAGTCTCCCAACCTAACATCAATATCACGTTTTCACACTGCAGAAAAACACAATGTAAAAATGTCCACAATGCTAAGGTTTCTTTTTATAAAAAACAAAAGAAAACAAAAACTAAAACATGATTCAGGCCAGCCCCTAAAGATGGTTCTTGACTGGACTGATCCCATAGTGGTGGCACCATTTCCTTTGCTTTGGACTTGTTGCATAATTCTGGTCAATTAAATGGTGAGAGGAAGTCTTCTGAGTGGCGAAGGAGAAGGCAACTTTGAGAGAAGTGTTACTTGTTTTTTTTTAAGGAGACCAAAGTAGGCCAAGGGATGTTTCTCTGGACATTGTCACGTTTAGATGTGATGCTTGGAACAGTGGCAGCCATGTTACTATTATGAGGGGAATTAGCCTGAGGGTCTCCTTGAAACAGGAAGGATGGCAAAACATATGTTGGAAGAATGTGACCCTTAAAGGTGTCCTTGAGACTGAATAAAACAACCCTGGAGCTGTCTTTTTGGTTTTCTTGATCAGTGAAATAAAATGTGTCCTTACTTTTAAAATTTTAGTGTATTCCTGTTCTATCTGCTATCAAAGATAGATAAAACTGATACAGTTTTATTTTTATTTTATTATTATTATTTTTTAAACTTTTGGCCACACTGCACAGCACGCAGAATCTTAGCTCCCCGACCAGCGATTGAACCCATGCCGTCTGCAGTGGAAGCACGGAGTCTTAACCACTGCACCACCAGGGAGGTCCCGATATAGCCGTTTCAGAATGGAAATATTATTCTGCCTTCCTTTCTTCATCTGTGCTTTCAGATTACTGAGTTAATGATACATGTTTAGCTTTAAGGCAAAGATGTTTGATTATGAAATATGTGAGTTTTCATTTAAGTGATTTTGTTTTTCTTAAACAGTAGAATAACTTGATGTCCATAAAGAAGGGCATGATGATTAATAACCCTGCCTGATGTTGGGCTATCTCCACAAGGCAGGCCAGGGAAATTCCCTTTGGATATTTCAGGTTTTATCTATTTCTTTCTCAGTAACTCACTATCAAAGACAGAATTCTTGATTAAAAAATAAAAATGGATTCTGCCGTTAATAAGATCAGAGGCGCTAACTAAAAATGATGCCAAGAACATTCAAAGCAAATGAACACTATTTAGATGTACGGTTCACCAGAAAAAAACGAATAAGAAGAGTTCAACATGTTTATTCCCAACTTTTAAAAAGTTATAATGGAAAATAAAGCCATTAAAGTAAGACCAAATTTAGAGCCTGCAGAACACCATCTGTTTTTCATCTTGGCTTAGAACGCTAAATCAAAAATGACAATTACTTTTGCCTGTGCTTATCTCAAAGGCCGCCAAGTAATGTGAGTGAGTGTAAGCTTATTCACCCTCATGAATGTAAATCCAAGATTTAGAGATATTGTACTATCTTGTGCATTTGTCTCCGCTTAAGCTGGTAGTTCATTCAATTTCACAAATTCATACCTAATATCTACTATAATCAAGTCTCTGCACTAAGTTTTTGAGGGGCAGGGAGACGGATGGAAATGAGGCAAAGACAAACCAGGCGACTGATATGTGAGAAAGCCGGTTCAAAGTTGTTGGCAAAGTTAATTAGAATGTTAGTTTCTGATGCTCTTTAATGCTGTATCTAAACAAGACATCAAAGAGCAAAGAGAGACAAGAGGTTATCTTCAGCTGAGGAAGGAGGTAAATACTCCAAGAAAAGACAGCGCTTGAACCTGGGAAAAATATTTCTGGCTCCAGTAAGCAAAACTGGCGCGAGGTCTTTTCCTGTTTCAGGAAACAGGTGAAAGATTATACTTGGGAAAAATACTCACCAGCGGGAAACTTTTTAAAACCTAATGCCAAGTCTGCGCCCCCAAACCAGAATCTTTCTCTCCACTCCAGAATAAAATTTATTTCCTTTCCTAAGAGCTTCACATGTGCTTCTCCCTCTGCCTACAGTATTTTCCCTCCCCAACATGCCTACACTGGCTAATTCTACTAGTCTCTGGGACTCAAATATCGATTATTCTGAAAGCATTCTTAACTCTTGAATCAAAATTAGATCCTGATGTTAAATACCCAGAGCTTCCCATTCAGTTCCTTCTTAGTACTTAGCACAATTTACCATTATAAATGTATTTGTGTGATTGTTGGTCCAAGTTTTCTTTTTTCGCACCTAACTATAAGGACCATGATAGTGGGGAGTATGTGAGTTTCACTCTCTCTTTCCTCACCAATTTCTAAAACCATGTCTAGTGGATAGTAGGCGTTGCAACAAAACTTGTGGTGTGAATTAATATGTTAATGAATGCATGAAAGAATGAATTGGATATTTTAGGGCACTTGAGGAGATATGCAAGCTGTTAATTGTAGAATATATGAACAAGTTTCATCAGAGAGAATGTCCCTCTTATCCTGTAAAAATATTACCTACCCACCACCTACTTCTTCACTCTCTCCTTTAGTTTTCTTCACAGCAGATATCACCACTGAAACAGATATAGACAAAGATATAGATATACATATCCATACAGAGAGTGAGAGAAAGAGGGAGAGGGAGAGAGAAAGGAACAGACTAGCCCAAGGGGAATAGACTACCACCTTAAGAGGAGACAAATGCACAAGACAGTACATCCATCCATCCATTTATCTATCTATCTATCTATCTTTTATTTGTGCAACATCTGTCTCTTCCTATTAGCCTTTTGAGGCCTACAAGAAAAGACGTTGTCTTTTTGTTTACTGCTCTATCTCTCGTGTCCAGAAAAGTGCGTGGTACATGTTAAGTACTCAATACATATTTGTTAAATACATTACGTGGGGGGTGTGTGTGTGGTGTATTTATGAGTTAGAGTGATCAGCCATCCAGGTTTGCCTGGAACTGATATGGGACTTTCATACTAAAACCTGTAAAATCCAGGCACACTGGTATGAGCAGGTCAGTCTAGACTGTGAGTATGTTACTAGGGGTTGGGAGATTTAACTGGGAAAAAAGGAAGGTTCCAGAATAAAGCCAGGATATGCAGAACCACAGAAGAGCTTGGACTTGCATGTGCATGTGTTTTGGGGGAGGAGGTTGATTAGACTATGGGAATAGTATACAGGATTAGATTAGAAGGTTGCGGGGAGAGGTGCTCTTGAGGAAATTTTTTCAACAGCCCAAGAAATGGTAATGAGGACCCAAGCAAGAGAAAGGGGCTGGAATGCAGAGGGGATGCACTGAGAGAATAGATAAGCAATGACTGAAGGTCAAGGCTGAAGGAGAGAAAATTATTTGATGAGTAACCTCTGCCTTCTGTGATTGGGCTGGGAAGGGCAGTGAGGTTTGGCAGCATTGCAGAACACGGTATGATTCTCATAGTTCTGTGAGGCTTGGTGATTTATCTGAGCTCTGAAGAATTGGAAGTGCCACACTGGCAACGTTAAAGAGTGACTCAGGTAACTGAGCAAGGCTGGGTGGAGATTTCTTTAGAGGCATTTACTCATCCATCTCTTCGCAATACATGGATTCTGAGAAAGATATGCCTACTGAGTGTGTGGGCTTTTTTCCCTCTATGTTGCTGATTTATTCAAAGCAACTTCCTAATGCCATCTCGAAAACAACTGAAATGTATTTTACCTTTTTTTTGGTAAAAAGAAATGAGGATTATCTATATGCCAGATATAGTCAAAGACCCTACAGAAAAATGTCTTATCTAAGAAGGTTATTTGGTTACTTGAATACTTTTAAATGTCCTTATGCACTACAACTTCAAATATGGGTGTATGGGTGTGTGTGTGCGTGCGTGTGTGTGTGCGTGTGTGTGTGTGTGTGTGTGTGTGTGT
>NW_006780759.1:227920-246106 GCF_000442215.2 Lipotes vexillifer | reverse complement strand
TAGGGAAAGGAAGAGAAGAGAAGACAAAGGAAGAGAATCCCCTGTTCACAAGAATTGATTCAGGTTGTCTGGCTAGTTTGTCTGCTGTTACCTTCCTCCCTCACCAATTAGTTTCCTCTCAAAGTTGTACGTTTAGTTGAGAAAAATGACTTTTCTACATAAGAAAATACTACTGTTTAATTAAAGATACTGTGTACGTATGTGTATATCTTTATGTATACGTATGTATGCATGTATATCTGAAAAGCGAAATGGAGAAGACATGTCATATTTGAGTTTACAAGATATAGTATATTACATTAATGGCTCCAATTCTCTACCCTCTTTGATTTCAGGCCATTTTTCATGTGACTTTGTATTCCCGCTGTTAAAGTCTTTTTCTCCACCCCTTCATTTTGCATTAGACCATATGACTTGTTTTGGCCAAAGGAATGATAGCAGAGTTTATGTGTGCAAATTCTGGACAATCTCTTCTATAATTGGGCTTACTCTCTTACACTTCTGCTATTATGAGAAAACATGCCCAGGTTAGTGTGTTGACCTCAGGAGGGAGATGAAAGACATATGGAGCAGAGCTGCCCCAGAAAATCACAACAGTCAGGCTTAGCCCAGGAGATCCAACCTATAGTCCACCCTCAGACATGTGAGGAAAAAATGCTTATTATCATATGCCACCAAGATATTTGTGGTTGGTTGTTAGGCTGCATATTGTAATAGTTGACCACTCAAGAAAATTAAATATAGTGGTTTCAAGAGTGAGTTAATAATCTGTATCAACCAAATAAAAATTACTAATTCTAGATGTTTAAAATTCATATATAAGAAGAGAATAAGAAGCAGCAATCTACTTTTATTTTCATGTATCAACTGTGCTTTATAGAAATGCAGGTAATTTCCAAAATGTATTTCTTGACAGCTTAGAGCATTACAAGTTCAATTTACTTGGAGGAAAAAGTTATAGAAAAGGTTTCTGTGAAGGATTTTAATTTTAAAAAGAAAATAGGATGTTTGATAGCAAAATGCCTAAGAGCCAGTTCCCCATACATAATTAATTTGCTTACCAGGTATGTGTCAACAAAATCCCTATTTCCATGTCAGCTAGGAATTTCCTTTTCTTCCTTTGCTTTTCCCACTTTCTCAGTTGATCTCACTAGAGTATGGGTACCCCCAGGGTCGTGAATCCCCACGTAAATCACCTAAGTCTGGTAAGCATCAGTAAGACCCTAAAGTGATGAAAATAAAAGCAGTGATGACTGAAGGAAAAGAACACGTCGTAAAAATAAAGACAAAGCTCCACGTGATTACCAGTCTTCATTTCTTTTCATCAGTGCTCATAAGGCCCCCTGCTCATTTCAGCTTTATAATCCCTATCTTCTCTCGGTCTTCTCTCCCCAGCTCCCTTCACTTCTAGTTTGGTCCCTTGTTTTTCTACACCTTACTCTTCTTATGTCCATATCTAAGATGTGGAAACCACCCTATGAGGCTTAGAAATGGGGAGATGAGTGAACCTACCTATCGTAGTTAGTACTGATGCATTTTTGGAATGGAACACAGTTTTACTTTCTTACAGATAACCATAGGTTAAAACTGTTATCCATCTACTAGTTGGCTATTTGTGCCTGAAGTCAGAAATCCAGAAGGTATAAAAATAACACACTGACATTCAGATATATTGCTTCTGATGTGCTATGAAAATGGAATCCAGAATACTGCAAAAACAAAACTTAAAAATGAGAAAAATAACAGCTCTCTGTGAAGATCCAGGTAAATCAAGTTCCTAAGTAGACTGAGAGGTGCCTTGAGGTTCAACATGTGCCCCAGTCCTAAGTGTACATGGGACTTCTCCATGATAGACAATTACTTGAATGTTGAACAAAACTGAATGTTGAGATTTTACTTTTGTGAGGATGGCTTTTAATCCTTACCCCAAATCATAGTAGAACAATATTATAATTACTACATTGGTTATGGTTGCAAGCCATATAACATGAACAACAGGAAAGGTCTTACGTTATAGATCCAGAACATACACTGGCTTCTATATAAATACAAGTGTTATATGAGGATGTTAATTGAAATCTAAATGACTATTCTTTTGTGAGGATGGCTTTTAATCCTTACCCCAAATCATAGTAGAACAATATTATAATTACTACATTGGTTATGGTTGCAAGCCATATAACATGAACAACAGGAAAGGTCTTACGTTATAGATCCAGAACATACACTGGCTTCTATATAAATACAAGTGTTATATGAGGATGTTAATTGAAATCTAAAAAGACTGACTATTCTTGTTATAAATTCTTATTTCCCTACACATTCCATTAAGATATTAGGCAACACACCAATTTCAAAAAATTCGTCAACTCCAATTAAATTTGCATTAGTGATATCCCCATTTATCAAAGTGAATATCTCTTACTACAGCTATCATCTTCTACTCTACTGCTTCTCCTTACATTTAGATGAATATCAGTATACAGCCAATATACTCTGTCTACCGTCAAACGTGCATTTCAATGAAAGCCTTAAAAACTAAGAGAAATAGACAAAGACAAGCCCATTTTGTAGGTCCATGACATGCCCACCTTTTCATAACCCTGTTCTCAGATTCAACGGGGTCTAAACTATGAATTAGAATTCAAGGTTACCATAACCAGTCAGTACACAACGGAAGATTTAGGGACTTCCAATTCTAAGTGGTTTCTGTTGTTTTAGTGAAAAAGTATTATTCTTTCTTATTGTGAATCCTACTGATATGCAAATATAAAATTAAATCTCCTTATGCATAAGAGAAGGTACTAACACAAGTTACAATGCCATAGAAAACCTGAGACCTTGAGTTTCCTGAGTTCAAAGCCATTTATGCTCCCAGGGAAGGTTCTTGCCAACAAGAAATTCTGCTGATAGTTCCTGTCAGTGAACTGCTGTCCAAAGCAGTAGTTTGTTTAAGTATCTGTGCCTTCCGGCAGGTTCATTCATCTTTGAGTGGCTTGTATCATCAATATTTCTGGTGAGTCACAGTTTTCAAGACCTTTCAGATATAGGAGGCTCCTAGGATAGAGAGTCCCCATACAACATTCTATTTTTTCTTTGTATGAATTTTTTTTCACATCATTATTCGAGTATAATTACTTTACAACTGTGTGTTAGTTTCTGCTTTATAACAAAGTGAATCAGTGGTACATATACATATATCCCCATATCTCCTCCCTCTTGGGTCTCGCTCCCACCCTCCATATCCCACCCCTCTAGGTGGTCACAAAGGACCAAGCTGATCTCCCTGTGCTATATGGCTGCTTCCCACTAGCTATCGATTTTACATTTGGTAGTATATATATGTCCATGACACTCTCTCACTTCCTCCCAGCGTAAACTTCCCCCTCCCCGTGTTCTCAAGTCCGTTCTCTACATCTGTGTCTTTATTCCTGTCCAGCCCCTAGGCTCTTTAGAACCTTTCTGGGATTTTTTTGATTCCATATACATGTTTTAGCATACGGTATTTGTTTTTCTCTTTCTGACTTACTTCACTCTGTAGGACAGACTCTAGGTCCATCCACCTTACGACAAATAACTCAATTTCGTTTCTTTTCATGGCCGAGTAATATTCCATTAACCGTGTGTCATATATGTGTGTGTGTGTGTGTGTGTGTGTGTGCGCGTGTGTGTGTGTCGCATCTTAAACCAATCTTGTATTGATAGGCACTTGGGTTTTTCCAATGTCTTTGCTGTTGTAAATAGTGCTGGTGTGAACACTGGGGTGCATGTATCTTGTTGAATTACAGTTTTCATCTTTTCTGAATATATGCCCAGGAGTGGGATTGCTGGATCAAACGGCAGCTCTATTTTTAGTTTTTTAAGGAACCTCCCTACTGTTCTCCATAGTGGCTGCACCAATTTACATTCCCACCAACAGTGTAGGAGGGTACCCTTTCCTCCAGTCTCTAGCATTTATTACTTCTTGACTTTTTGATGATGGCCACTCTGACTGTTGCGAGTTGATACTTCATTGTGGTTTTCATTTGGATTTCTCTAATTATTAGCGTGTTGAGCATCTTTTCATGTGCCTGTTGGCCAACTGTAGGTCTTCTTTGTAAAAATGTCTACTTAGGTCTTCTGTCGACCTTTTGATTGGGTTTTTTTAAAAATAAATTTATTTTATTTATTTATTATTTTTGGCTGCTTTGGGTCTTTGTTGCTGCACATGGGCTTTTCTCTAGTTGTGGTGAGCGGGGGCTACTCTTCATTGCAGCGCGCAGGCTTCTCATTGCGATGGCTTCTCTTGTTGCAGAGCATGGGCTCTAGGCACACGGGCTTCAGTAGTTGCGGCACTCGGGTTCAGTAGTTGTGGCCCACGGGCTTAGTTGCTCCGTGCCATGTGGAATCTTCCTGGACCCGGGCTCGAACCTGTGTCCCCTGCAATGGCAGGCAGATTCTTAACCACTGCACCACCAGGGAAGCCTGGGTTGTTTGTTTTTTTGACATTGAGTTTTATGAGCTGCTTGTCTATTTTGGATATTAATTCCTTGTCAGTCACATCGTTTGCAAAAATTTTCTCCCATTCCTTAAGTTGTCTTTTCCTTTTGTCGATGGTTTCCCTTGAGGTGCAAATCTTTTAAATTTGATTAGGTTCCACTTGTTTATTTTTACTTTTATTTATTTTGCCTTGGGGAGTAAGAAAATATTGCTACGATTCATGTCTGAGAATGTTTTACCTATGTTCTCTTTTAGGAGTTTTATGCTGTCATGTCTTAAATTTAGGTCTTTAAACAATTTTGAGTTTATTTTTATATATATCGTGAGGGAATATTCTAATTTCACTGATTTACATGAGGCTGTCCAGCTTTCTCAACACCACTTGCTGAAGAGACTGTCTTTTCAGTATTGTATATTCTTGCCTCCTTTGCTGTAGATTAATTGACCATAGGTGTGTGGGTTTATTTCTGGGCTCTCTATTCTGTTCCATTGATCTATGTGTCTGTTTTTGTGCCAATACCATGATGTTTTGATTACTGTAGTTTTGTAGTACTGTCTGAAGTGTGGAAGGGTTATGCCTCTAGCTTTCTTCTTTTCCCTCAGGATTGTTTTGGCAACTCTGGGTCTTTTGGGCTTCCATATAAATTTTAGGATTATTTGTTCTAGTTGTGTGAAAAATGTCAAGGGGATTTTTTTTTTTAAAGAATAGGGTTTATTTGACTTATTTTTCTTATTGGGCACACTGTGCAGTTTTCTGGATCTTAGTTCCCTGACCAGGGATTGAACCCGTGCCCCTGGCAGTGAAAGCACAGAGTCTTAACCACTGCCAGGTAATTCCCTCAAGGGGATTTTCATAGAGATCATATTAAATCTATAGACTGCTTTGGGTAGTATGGCCATTTTAACAATATTAATTCTTCCAATCCAAGAGCGTGGGATATTTTTCCATTTCTTTGAATCATCTTCAATTTCTTTTATCATTGTTTTATAGTTTTTAGCATATAGGTCTTTCACCTCCTTGGTTAAGTTTATTCCTAGGTATTCTATTTTATTTTTAATGTGATTTTTTAAACTTTCTCTTTCTGATATTTCATTGTTAGTGTAAAGAAATGCAACCAATTTCTGTATATTAATCTTGTATTCTGCTATCTTGCTGAATTCATTTATTAGGTCTAATAGTTTTTGTGTGGAGTCTTTAGGGCTCTTTATATAGAGTATCATATCATCTACAAATAATATACCTCTTCTCTTCCAATTTGATAATTTTTAGTTCTTTTTCTTGTCTGATTGCTGTGGCTAAGACTCCAATTTTATGTTGAATTGAAGTGGTGACAGTAGGCATCCTTGTCTTGTTCCTGAATTTCGTGCGAAGGCTTTCAGTTTTTCACAACTGAGTATTATATTGGCCATGGGTTTCTCATAAATGGTTTTTACAGTAAGTCCCCTACATACGAACCTTCAAGTTGCAAACTTTCAAAGATGTGAATGTGCGTTTGCATGTCCAATCATATAAGTTAGTTCACGTGCCTGGTGTACACTGTCATGTGCATGCATCCTCTACAAGTGGATATGCTTTTGTGTACTTTACCCTACAGTACTGTATAGACTACAGTAGTACAGTATCTTTACTTCAAGGCCAGGATGTCTGGAAGCAAGTGTGAAAGTAGCAGTGATGTAGCTGGTACTGCTAATAAGTGCCAAGCTATAACAATGGAAACAGAAGTGAGAATAATCGAAAGAGTGGAGTGAGGTGAAACAATGGTAGAGTCGCTCATTCTTATAACATGAGTCATTCAACCATCGACACAATTTTAAAGAACAAGATGATGGAACATGTGAAGTCTGCTGTGCCAGTGATGTCGACAATAATGTCAAAGGAGTGTGGAAAAGCAATGGCGGAGACAGAGAAATTTCTCAGTGTGTGGATGCAGGATCAGCATCAGCGTTAAGTCCCACTCAGCTTAATTCTGATTCAAGAGAAAGCTAAAAGGCTTTATGAAGACCTGAAGAAGAAACATAGCGAAGAATCAGTGGGCACATCGTTTAATGCCAGCCATGGCTGGTTTCATCGGTTCAAGGCTACAGCCAACCAGAATGATGTAAAGGTAAGTGGCAAGTCAGCAAGTGCAGATATGGTAGCTGCCTGGGAATTTCCTGAAACGCTTTGAGAAATTATTGAAGAAGGCATGTATTTACCCGAGCAGGTTTTTAATGTGGATGAGACAGGAGTGTATTGGAAGAGGATGCCAGAGCTAAGTTACATCAGTAAGGAGGAAAAGTTGATGTCAGGCTATAAAGCAGCAAAGGATAGGCTAACTCTGGTGGCAATGCTTCTGGTGATATGAAGCTGAAGCCTCTCTTAGTTTATCACTGAGAGAACCAAAGAGCCCTTAAAAACATAGCCAAGGGCTCTCTTCCTGTTGTGCAGGAGAATAACCCCAAAGCCTGGGTTACACAGGCCATTTTCCAAGACTGGTTTTTCCACCACTTTATCATGGAGGTAGAGAAATATTGCTTGGAGAAGGACGTCCCATTCAATATTCTTTTGCTCCTCGACAATGCTCTGGGCCACCGCCCATTCGTGGACAACTTTCATCCCAACGTCAAAGTAGTGCATCCGCCACTGAATACTACATCCCTTGTCCAACCTATGGACCAGGGAATTACAGCGACTTTCAAGAAATATTATTTGTATCACACTTTTTGTCAGGCAGTAAAGGCAAGTGACAAATCAGTAACAACCTTGTGACAATTTTGGAAGGACTATAACATCTACAAGGCCATAAAAAACATTGACTTTCCTTGGTGTGAGGTTACGGCCGTCACCATGAAAGGGGTTTGAAAGAAACTTTGCCCGCAGTTTGTCCATGATTTTTGTAGATTTGAGAAGGTGGATGAGGAGTCCAAAGAGGTCTTCAGCAACTTAGTGACCCTCAGCGAGCAGCTGGAGCTAGATCTGCAAGAAGGCAGCTTCACTGAACCCCTGGCTGTGCAACACGAGGAGCTTACTAATGAAGACCTGATGGAACTGGAGGCCCAGAGAAAGGACGAAGAGAGACAAGAGGAAGGAGAAGTAACTGAAGAACCGAAGAGATTCACGACGCAGGAAATAGCAAGGGGATTTTCTTTATTTGAGGAGGCACTGTTAGTTTTGGAGGCACAGGACCCAAATGTAGAATGGTACATGAAGGTAGCAGCAGCCGTTCAGCATGCAATCCAGCGCTACTGTGTCATATATGATGAGGAAAAGAAGAGCTACTATCCAGACATCACTGGATCGTTTTTTTCAAGAGGGTAGACAGAACTGAATCCAACAAGGAACCAGAACCTGTGCCACAAACATCAGGCGTGAGTGAAATTGCAGCTAACTCTCTGTCTCCTATTGCTTATGATCCTTCAGCTCTACGACCTCCCACCTCCTCTCCCTCCTCCAGTCAGTAACTCTTCTTGCCTGTTCAATCGATGCTAGTCCCTGTATACCAGCTGTTGTACTGTACTACTGTACTTTTCAAGGTACTGTATTTTAATATTTAAAAGGTTTTCTTTATCTTTTGTGTTGGTTTTTTATGTACTATTTGTGTGAAAAGTATTATAAACCTATTACACTACGGTACTATATAGCCGATTGCCTTAGTTGGGTACCTAGGCTAACGTTTTTGGACCTACGATCAAATTGGACTTATGAACATGCTCTTGGAATGGAACTCATTTGTATATATGGGACTTACTGCATTATGTTGAGACCCACATGCTATTCTTTTTTTTTAACTTTTATTTATTTTTTAACATCTTTATTGGAGTATAATTGCTTTACAGTGGTGTGTTAGTTTCTGCTGTATAACAAAGTGAATCAGCTATACGTATACATATATCCCCATATGCCCTCCCTCTTGCGTCTCCCTCCCACCCTCCCTATCACACCCCTCTAGGTGGTCACAAAGCACCGAGCTGATCTCCCTGTGAGACCCATATGCCATTCTTGAAGATGGCTCTAATATGCTCCTCGATGAATTGTGGAGACTTCTTGCTTCCTAGGATAAGTCCATGCTCCTGGGTAGATGAATCATCTGATATTTCTCCCTTGGCAGCACTACTTCTGAGGACCAGCTCCTGAGATGGCCACTGACAGTCACCATGCTGAGACAGCCTTACAAGAAATTCTTCAAAATCCTTTATTGCTGCAGCTGGAAATCTTGGGTGACACCATACAGGATTACCAGATCCCTTATTATTGTCTTCTTCCCTCTCTTTCTGTGCTTTGTAATGTGGCATAGGTCTATTTTCCAAACCTCAGGATAGGAACAATACTTCATACTTGCAAAGGTTGGACTCCCCAGTGGTTACAGTTTTATTCCTTCATGTGTCTAGGTAAAAATACAAACTTGGGTAGCTGGGAAACATGGCTGCCACTTCTAGTGTCCTAAGAGACCCAGACCCATCAGTTGTCTGACTTATCCACCAGTGTCCTAGAGTCATCAAGACAGAGCAGTAACTAGACTAACCCTCAGCTATATTGACAACTTTCGGAAATAGGCTGAGCTGCATGTTTTCATATCTCATTATGAAAATCCTAAAGCCTGAGGCTTTAAAAAAATTCTTCAGTTTAAGTCTAGACCTTTGAAATCCCATACCTAATCTGACTTTAGAATGTTAATCTGGGTTGGCAGGAAAATAGGGAAGTGGGAAAGAGAGCTTATCACCCCAGGGATTGTGTGTATAAAGTTTGGTGCATATGGCACAGTGTACCGATAAGGAATTTTTAAAGATGAGTAAGTTCTGAAGCTGATTATGTGTAAGATCAAAAAACATCATACCACTTCACTTGCCTTATCACGCTGCCCTTTCTGGAATTTACCTGTCACCCTGAATGCGGTCAGTTATTATCTGAGGCAGGGTAGGTGTTAACAATGAGATGGAAGTTTAGACGTAGTTGTCAGGATCCGTGATAGTAAGTTTCCGTATTTTGCAGTACACTCCAAAGCAAAGTAACTGAATTTAGTCAGCTTATGACACAAGGGACCCTACGTCTCACCTTGGGAATAAACTAAGGAGTGGAATTATATACATCTCTAAATAATCAAAATACTCCTTCTTTTAAAAAGAGAGACAGGGAGAGAGACAGAGAGAGAGAGACAGAGACAGAGACAGAGAGAGAGAAAGAGAGAGAGAGAGAGAGAGAGAGAGAGAGAGAGAGAGGTGGCTCTATATAATTGATTTTCAAATAAACTCTAAAAACAAAAAGCATTAGGAACTTCACTATATACTGAGGGATGTACTTTGTTCATTGGTAGAAAGATTCAATATTACATAGATGTCAGTTATCCTCAAATTGATCTACAGAAAAATACTGAAGCAGTGAGAGGAATTTGTTCTCTAGGCAAGATTTTATACTTCAGGCAACAATATTCCCAGGTTCTTGGTTTACTTTGATATATAACATCAAGGTGTTTCAGTAGGGCAATATGATCTTACATTCACTTTACCAACAGGCTTCCTAGAATTTTTATTAAAGACTCAAGATCCTCATGTAGTAGACTGCATCACTGACTCTAATGCTTAACTCTTTCTGGTAGCCAAACCCTTTGCCACGTGACTTTGCAGTTCGTACCTGGCAGGTACATGAGTCAGCAGAGCAGATTCATGAGAATAAGTGCTGTTTTGAGCCACTGAGTTTTGGGGTGGGTTGTTATGCAACATCATTGTGGCAACAGTTAACTGATATACCTGCATGAATAATGTCTAGATTGCACAGCTTCTGCTTATATTAAAACAGGGAGCGTTTTAACACATGTGTGTCTAACATTGTGACAGATGCCATGTTATGTGAAATAAAAGAAAAATTCCTGCCCTTGATGAACTTTTAATCTGAGGGTAAGCATCTTTCTTAATCTAACCAATACTTATATAGAGGCAGCAGTTTTCTGTGCTATTCCATGTGATGGTTCATGAATACTACTGTCTGGCTGTTTTTAAATATTTCAGTTAGTTACCCATTCTACTGTACTTCTGCCCTGAGGCTTAAAGCTAACAGCAAAATTTAAAGAGAAAGAAAAAAGACACTGAAACATTACTCTTGCCGAAGCAATGATGGAGATCATCGTAACTGTGTCAAGGACATTTCTGTCAGATATTCTGAATTCTAACCATACAGCCTTAAGTCAGTTGGAACAACGCTGGGGAGGAAAGCAATCACCATATAATGTTTATCAGTGGGCACTTTCTTTTATGAACTTTTCTCTGCCAATGTCCCGTGTCCAAAAAATTAGTTATTTTTTGAAAAGCTTGACTTCCTCACTATCTCTTTGACTTACACAGATAATGTTCGTGAGTTTTTAAGTGTTCCACAATATTTTTTGTCAAATTTCAAAATTCATGAGGCCAATAAATTGGTCAATAATAATAGCCTCAGTAACAGTAATTTATTGAGGTATGATTTTCATAAAGCACAGAGATCTTAAGTATTTAGTTTGATGAATTTTAACGATTGCATAAACCCATATAATAAACACTCAAAACAAAATACAGAAAGTTGCTATTACTCTAGAAACTCCTCCTCTTTTGTCCCTTTAGAGACAATCATCCTAGAGGCAACCACTTCTGATTTCAATCAACATAGCTTAGTTTTGCTGTTCTTGGACTTCACGTAAGTTAAATAATAGAGTGTGTATTTGTTTGTCTCTGGCTTCATTTTGCTCAACCTTATGTTTTTGTTTTTAGATTCATCCATGTTTTTCTCTTTCAGCAATTTTCTCCTGTTACATTGCTAGATTAGCATACCATTATAAGAATATATTTTACTTATCCATCCTTCTGTAGATAGATACCTGGGTTCTTCCAGATTTTGGCTATCATGGAAAGGCTGCTATTAACATTCCTAAATGTCCATCAACAGAGGAATGAATAAAGAAGATGTGGTACAATGGAATATTACTCAACCATAAAAAAGAATGAAATAATGCCATTTTCAGTAACATGGATGGACCTAGAGATTGTCACACTGAGTGAAGTAAGTCAGACAGAGAAAGACATTTATCATATGATACCACTTATATGTGGAACCTTAAAAAAGGGTACAAATAAACTTATCTACAAAACAGAAATAGAGTTACAGATGTAGAAAATAAACTTATGGTTACCAGGGGTAAGGAAGGCAGAGATAAACTAGAAGATTGGGACTGACATATACACACTGCTATATATAAAATAGGTAACTAATAAAGACCTACTGTATAGCACAGGGATTTCTACTCAATGCTCTGTAATGGCCTATATGGGAAAAGAATCTAAAAAGGAGTGGATACATGTATAAAAATTTTTTAAAATCCATCTAAACAACAAAAAAACCCCATTCTGTGTATATAATTTTCATTGTGTGTGTGTGTGTGTGTGTGTGTGTGTGTGTGTGTGCAGATACCTGTAAGTTAAACTTTGATTGAGAATGTGTTGCATATATAGATAAATTTAGAAAGAAGGGATACCTCAAAAATAGATTCTTCAAATCCATGAATGTGGTATTTTGCTCCATTTATTTAGATGTACTTTCATTTCTCTAAGCAACTGAGAGAAATACATCTTTTTCACTAAATATATTCTAGGTATTTTATCATTTTGACCTTGTAGATTTTTAAAAATTATTCCTCAAATATTTATTTATAGTACATAGAAATACAATGGCTGTTTATAATGAGTTTGTATCCTGTTACCTTAATAAATTATTAGTTCTAGGAATTTTCTTTGAAGATTCTATAGCGTTTTCTATGTACATAATCATGTAATCTGTAAACAGTGACAGTTTTCTCATTTCTAATCATTATGCCTTTTTGTTTCTTTTTATTGCCTCATTATGGGGCCTAAGATCTCTAGTACAATGTTAAATAGAAAGGTTGAAAGTTGATATCCATGCCTTCCTCCCTATCCTGGGGGAAATTATTTAATCTTTCATCATTAAGCATTATGTTAGCCATGGGTTTTTCATAAATGCCCTTTATCAAGTTAAGGACATTTCTTTCTATTCTTAGTTTATAGAGGATTTCTTTTTTTCAAAAATCCTGAATATCTGTTGAATTTTATCATATGTTTTTTCTACATCTTTTATCTGATGATCATATGGGTTTTCTCCTTTACCGGACAATATGGTACGTATATTGCTTTTTCCAAATGTCAAACCAAATTTGCATTCCTAGCATCAGAACAATGAACATTATTAGGTATAAAGAGAGAGATTAGCTAGTAACAAAGGAGTCACTGTCAAGAATTATCAATCCCCAACGTGTATGCACCTAACAGCAGAACTTCAAACTTATCAACCAATTTGAATAAATTGGTATGTTTAAAACTCTCCACCCAAGCAATATTGTGAAAATGACTATACTACCCAAAGCAATCTACAGATTCAGTGCAATCCCTAACAACTCACCAATAGCATTTTTCACAGAATTAAAACAAAAAAGTTTACAATTTGTATGGAAACATAAAAGAGCCCGAAGAGCCAAAGCAATCTTGAGAAAGAAAAACGGGGCTGGAGGAATCAGGCTCCCTGTCTTCAGACTATGCTACAAAGCTATAGTCATCAAAACAGTATGGTACTGGCACAAAAACAGAACTATAGATCAATGGAACAGGAAAGCCCAGAGATAAACCCACACACCTACAGTCACCTAATCTGTGACAAAGGAGGCAAGAATAAGTGGTGCTGGGAAAACTGGACAGCTACATGTAAAAGAATGAAATTAGAACACTCCCTAACACCACACACAAAAATAAACTCAAAATGGATTAAAGACCTAAATGTAAGGCTGGACGCTATAAAACTCTTAGAGGAAAACATAGATCACTCTATGACATAAATCACAGCAACATCTTTTTTGATCCACCTCCTAGAGTAATGAAAATAAAAATAAAAAAAATGGGACCTAATGAAACTTCAAAGCTTTTGCACAGCAAAGGAAACCATAAACAAAACAAAAAGACCACACTCAGAATGGGAGAAAATATTTGCAAATGAAGCAAGTGACAAGGGATTAATCTCCAAAATATACAAACAGCTCATGCAGCTCAACATCAAAAAAAACACAAGTAATGCAATCCAAAAATGGTTGGAAGATCTAAATAGATATTTCTCCAAAGAAGACATACAGATGGCCAAAAAGCACATGAAAAGATGCTCCACATCACTAATTATCAGAGAAATGCAAATCAAAACCATAATGAGGTATTACCTCACACCATTCAGAATGGCCATCATCTAAAAGTCTATAAACAATAAATGCTGGAGAGGGGGTGGAGAAAAGGGAACCCTCCTACACTGTTGGTGGGAATGTAAATTGATACGGAGGTTCCTTAAAAAACTAAAAATAGAACTACTGGATGACCCAGCAATCCCACTCCTGGGCATATACCCAGAGAAAACCATAAGTTGAAAAGATACATGCACCCCAATGTTCACTGCAGCACTATTTACAGTAGCCAGGAAGTGGAAGCAACCTAAATGTCCACTGACATAGAAATGGATAAAGAAGTTGTGGTACATATATACAATGGAATATTACTCAGCCATAAAAAAGAACAAAATAATGCCATTTGCAGCAAGATGAATGGAGCTACAGACTGTCATACTGACTGAAGTAAGTCAGACAGAGAAAGACATTTATCATATGATACTGTTTATAAGTGGAATCTAAAAAAGGCTACAAATAAAGTTACTTACAAAACAGGAGTAGAGTCACAGATGTAGAAAACAAACTTATGGTTACCAGGGGATAAGCTGGGGAGGGATAAATCGGGAGAGGGGGATTGACATATACACACTACTATATATAAAATAGATAACTAATAAGAACCTACTGTATAGCATAGGGAACTCTACCCAATACTCTGTAATGGCCTGTATGGGAAAAGAATCTTAAAAATAAGAGTGGGTATACATATATGTATAATTTATTCATTTTGCTGTACACCTGAAACTAACACAACATTGTAAATCAACTATACTCCAAAAAATTTTTTTAAAAAGTCTCCCACCAGTAATAGTAGAATATACATTCTATTTGTGGTGGTGTTGATATTTTATGTATTTAGGTATTTTTTTTCCTACCAAAAACAGAAGAAGTGTCAATCCAATGGTAGATTTTGACCTGCATATTTTATTTGACTAATGAATATTTTATGGAGTGTAAAGATTGCATGGGACTTCTCTGTATTATTTCACACAAGTCCATGCATATCCACAGCTATTCCAAAATTAAGAGTTCATTCAAAAGTTAAATAATTCTAAACTTTTCTAGAGCGACTGTAACTTTAACATTTCCACCATCAGTGTATGAATTTCTCCACATCTTTGCCAGCATTTGGTGCTGTGACATTTTTTTTTTTTTAATTTTCGCCATTCTGATAGGCACATAGTGATATATTACTGTGGATTTAATTTACTTTTCCCTAATGACTAAAGATGTTGAACATCTTTTCACGTGCTTGTCATCTATATTTTTTTCACTGAAATGTCTCATTATGTCTTTTGGTCATGTACTGACTGGATGGTTTGCTTTTTGACTGTTGAGTTATGAGTTTTTTATATATTCTAGATACTAGACCTTTGTCATACATGTGATTTGAAAAAGTTTTCTCCCACTCTGTAGCTTATCGTTTTATAGTATTAACAAGGCCTTTCACAAAGCAAAAGTTAACAGTTGTTTTTTTTTTTTTTTTTTTTTTTTTTGCAGTACGCGGGCCTCTCACTGTTGTGGCCTCTCCCGTTGCGGAGCACAGGCTCCGGACGTGCAGGCTCAGCGGCCATGGCTCACGGGCCCAGCCGCTCCGCAGCATGTGGGATCCTCCCGGGCCGGGGCACGAACCCATGTCCCCTGCATCGGCAGGCGGACTCTCAACCACTGCGCCACCAGGGAAGCCCTATCAGTTTTGATAAAGTACAATTTGTCAAATTTTCCTTTTATGGATCATGCTTTTGCTATCAAGTCTAAAAATGCTTTGCCTAGTCTTAGATCCTGAAGATTTTCTATGACTTTTTTTCCTAGAAGTTTTTTTTTTTTTCCTAGAAGTTTTATAGTTAAGACTATGATCCATTTTTAGTTAATTTTAGTTAAGGTATAAGACTTAAATGGAAGTTCTTCTTTTTTTTTTTTTCCAACTGATCCAGCATCATTTGTTAAAAAGGCTTGAATTGCCTTCTTACCCTTGTCAAAACTCAACTGGGCATACTTGTGTTGGCCTACCTCTGGATTCTCTATTATGTTCCATTGATCTATGTAATCTATACCACATAGCCTTGATTACTGTAGTTCTGGAATAAGTTGTGAAATAAGGTAGACTGATTTCTCCCACAATTCTTTCTTTTTCTTTATTTCAAAAAAATCGTCCTGAGCTTTTGATAAAATTGCATTAAACCTATGTATCCATTTGGGGAGAACTGACATCTTTGATATTCTGAGTCTTCCAATCTATGGACATTGTATGTTTATCCTTATATTTTAGATCTTCAATTTCTTTCATAAACAATGTGTAGATGCAAGCATACAAGTCTTGTGTATGTTTTGTTAAATTTTCACTTAAGCATTTTTTGAGCATTTGTAAATAGGATTATATTCTTAATTTCAATGTTCAAGTATTCATTGCTAGTATATAAAATGCAATTAATTTTTGCATGTTTATCTTATATCCTGTGACCTTGTTGAACTTATTTATTAGTTCTAGGAAGTTTTTATTTCATGCCTTTCTATGTAGACAATCATGCCATGTGCAAGTACACTTTTGTATCTCTATGCCTTTTATTTCCATTTCTTGCCTTGTTACACAGGTTAAAACTTTTATCTCTCAGTTGAATAAGAGTGGTGAAAATGGACACTTTTTCTCAGTCTTAAGGGGAAAGCATCATATTTTGTAATACTTTTTGAAAGTATTTTGCCAGTAAGTATGTTACCTCTAGATTTTTAGTAGATATTCTTTATCAAGATGAGTAAGTTCTCCTCTGTTTGTAGTTTGCTGAGAGCTTTTCTCATAAATGGGTGTTGACTTGCGTCAAATGTTTTTCCTGCACTGATTTATATAATTATGTGATTTTTCTTCTTTAGCCTGAATTATATTGTTTAATTTTTGAATACTGAACATACCTTTATTCCTGGAATAAATTCCACTTGGTTATATGGTAAAATTTTATTTACACATTTTGAATTTTATGTGCTAATATTTTGTTAAGGATTTCTGTGTCTATATTCATGAAGTATACTGGTCTGTATTTTTCTTTTTTTTTGGCTTGTGTTTTTCTTGTTTTCATGTCAGGGTATTACTAGCTTCATAAAATGAATTGTAAAGTGTTTTCTCCTCTTCTGTTTCTGAAAGAAATTGCAGAGAATTGCTGTTAATTGTCCTTTAAATGTTGGATAGAATTTTCCATTGAAGTCATCTGGTCCTGAGAGTTTCCAGTGGTAACTTGTTTAAGTACTAATTCAGTTTTCTTGTTAGTTATAGGGCTAGTCAGACTATATATTTTATGTTGGATGAGTTGTGGTAGTCTGTGTGCTTTGAGGTAGAGGTCTATTTCACTTAGTTTGTCAAATTTATGTGTACACTTATTTGTAGTATTCCCTTGTTATCCTTTTATGTCTACAGAGTCTGTAGTGATATGTCCTGTCATTCCTGATATTGGTTATTTGTGTCATCTCTATTTTTCTTTGTTAATCTTTCTAGAAGTCTGTCAACCTTATTGATCTTTTCAAAAAAACTAGCTTTTTGTTTCATTGATTTTTGCTATTATTTTTCTGTTTTCACTTTCATTTTTACTTCTCTTTATTATTTCCTTCTTTCTGTTTTGGGGAATATATTATTTTCCTAGGTTATAGAAGTTGAAGCTTATGTTACTGATTTGGGATTTTTTCTTCTTTTCTGATGTATAATTTTAGTGCTGTAAGATTCCCTCTCAGCATTGCTTTAGTTGTGTCTCACAAATTTTAATGTGCTGCATTTTCATTTTTAGTTAATGCATTTTTATTGTCCTTGACACTTTGACCTATGGATAATTTAGAAGTGTGTTGCTTAGTTTTCAAGTAATTGGAGAGTTTCTTGCTATCTTTCCGTTATTCATTTCTAGTTTAATTACACTGTGGTCAGAGAACCACAGGATTTCAATTCTTTGAAATTTGTTGATGTTTGTCTTACAGTCTAGGACATAATCTATAGAGGTATATATTCCATGGGGACTTGAAAACAATGAATATTTTTGCTGTTGTTGTGTTTACTGTTTTATAAATGTCAATTAGATCCTGTTTGTTTCTCATATTATTGAGCTCTTTTCTTATCCTTGCTGATTTTCTGTCTAGTCATTCTATCAATTGTTAAGAGATAGAGGTGTTGAAGTCTCTAATTATAATTGTGCTTTGTCTGTTTCTCCTTTCATTTCCATCACTTTTTGCTTCAAGTAGGTATTAATTTCCTATTTTAACTTAGTGGTTGAAAACCCACAAATTAATTTTCTTATAGTTCTGGATGCCAGAATTCCAAAACGTGTCTTACTGGGCTCTGATCAAGATGTTAGCAGGATTTACTTCCTTCGGGAGGCTCTAGAGGACAATCCATTTCCTTGCCTTTTCCAGCTTCTAGAGGGTTCCCAGTTTCCTTGGCTTGTGGTCAGCAATCCTATCACTCTGACTTCTGGTTCCATTACGTCTCCATCTCTTACTTTAACTCTCCTGCCTCCCT